>NW_008655709.1:0-35254 GCF_000695815.1 Acanthisitta chloris
CCAGGGGCCGTGCCTGGGGGCTCCGGGAGCTGCAGGCTCCAGGGACTGGGATCGGGCCCCTCGCAGCCCGTCTCGTCTGCGGAGAAGGCGTTTGAGAATGTTGCCAAAAAAGCTCCACACACGTGTGCTTTCAGTTATTTCTCAATACAGGAAACAAAAATGACACAGCATAGGGTTTTTTAAATGACACGTATTTTGTAAGATTTTTAACTCCTACAAATTGGTTTAATATGTCATTAAATAGCTTTATGAAGATTATATCTGTGTGCATCACAGCGGGAGTTGATTCGCTATTACGAAAACCAGAACTGTGTTTCTCCACGAGCTTCAAAAATGAGCTCTAAAAAATCTGACCCCAAATGCAAAGTGTTGATTTTTCAGAAATCACAGCATCCAGACTTCCTGCAGGATTGGAGCTGTCAGAACCTCAGGGCTGGTCTTGTTCAGTGGCTTTACAGAAGCTATAGTCTAACTGCAGTGGGGTGTTACTGGAAATGAATGTCATGTCACATTGTTCCATCTGCAATTCCACTTATAAAGTGTTCCTCTCTCATAGCCTGCTAGAAGAATATCTGGATTTAATGCATTGGTGTCTGCATGGGATACTTGAAATTTAAAATGCAGTAAAATAATATTTGTTTGGTTAAACAGCACAGTCATAGCTTACACTGTTCTCATATGTTCATAACTTTGCTCTATTTAGTAAAGTCAGTATATTTTTTATGTACAAGTATTTGTGTTTTTAATCCTTTCAAAGTTGTGTAGAAAAGTACTCCCAAATTCCTTCTAAGTCCTTTTATGGTAACACCAGGCAACAGAGGTGGCAACAAATTCAGGCAGAGCATTTTACTGGTAAACATTTATATACTTCTAGAAGGTTAATTTTTTTAAAATTCAAAGCCATAAGCCTTTCTTTTTTAATAAGCCTTTTATAGAATCATCGAAACAGAGGTTGGAAAAGATCTTTAAGATTAAGTCCAACCCTTTATCCAGCACCACCATGTTCACTACTAAACCATATCCTCAAGTGCCTCATTCACATGCCTTTTGAACACTTGCAGAGATTATACCACTTTCCTGGGCAGACTATTCCAATGCCTGACCACCCCTTCAGTGAAGAAATTTTTCTTCATATCTAATCTAAACCTCCCCTGGTGCAGCCTGAGGCTGTTTCTTTTCATCCTGTCACTTGTTACCTGGGAGAAGATACTACCTTTCAGGTGGTTGTAGAGAGTGATTAAGTGTCCCCTGAGCCTCCTTTTCTCCAGGGTTAACACCCCCAGCTACCTCAGCCACTTCTCATAGGACTTGTGCTCCAGCCCCTTCATCAGCTCCATTGTCCTTCTCTGGACACTCTCCAGCACCTCAATGTCTTTCTTGTGGTGCAGGGCCCTTCTGGACACAATACTCAATGTGCAGCCTCACCAGTGCTGGTCACACTATATCTGATATTAGCCAGGATACCATTGGCCTTCTTGTCTACCTGTGCACACTGCTGGCTCATGCTGAGTTGCTGTTGACCAGCGCCTCCAGGTCCCTGTCTGCTGAGCAGCCTTCCAGCCGCTCCTCCCCCAGCCTGTAGCAACGCAGGGGGTTGTTGTGTCCCAAGTGCAGGACCCAGCACTTCGCCATATCGAACCTCATGCAGTTGACCTCAGCCTGTTTGATCCTGCCTGTCCAGATCCCTCTGCAGGGCCTTCCTACCCTCCAGCAGATCAACACTCCCGCTCAGCTTGGTGTCAGCTGCAAATTTGCTGAAAGTGCCCTTGATCCCCTCATCTAGAACATCAATAAAGATGTTAAGCAGAACTGGCCCCAATACTGAGGCCTGGGGAACACCAGTAGTGACTGGATGCCAACTGGATGTGGTTCCATTCACCCACACTCTCTTGGCCCAGCCAGCCAGCCAGTTTTTCCACCCAGCAAACAGTGTACCCGCCCAAGGCAGGAGCAGTCAGCTTCTCCAGGAGAATGCTGTGGGAGACAGGGTCAAAGGCTTTACTAAAGTCCAGGTGGATGACATCCACAGCCTCCCCCTCGCCCACTAAGCAGGTCACCTTGTCATAGAAGCAGATCAGGTTAGTCAAGCATGCTTTAGCATAGATTGTTTACATTTGTCAGAAAATATTAACTAATGTTGTACTGGTTGTTGCACAATTCAGCCACTCCCACATCCCAAATAAATTATTCTATCAGCATTTTAAGATGTCTGTTTAAGATGTTTGTTTAACATGTTGCGCTATATAGATAGAGGTAGTGGAGGAGTGGTCACATAGTTCTAGTTCTAAATACATTAACTGAAAAAAATATGCCTAACAAATCTGAAAGCATCATTCAGCTACACAGTGGCTTGTTTGTTTGTTTAAACCGAGGCCATAGAACAAGTAGATATTGTTCATTTTAAAGAAAACACTGCAAGAACCTGGTGCGGCTGAATTCCACGATCCGAGCGATTGACCCGCTGAGGGTTTTCAGTGCAGCACCGTGGCACCACCAAGTGGCACCGCCGTGAAGAGCTGAGCGTTCGTAGGGAACACGTTTCTCTAAGGAAAAAAAGAACAAAGGGAGCAGATCCTCACCTGTAAATAGCCACTTTCGGTTTGATTCAGCTGGTTAACAAGGTTAAGCTGAAACGAATAAATGTCTTTTTATTCTGAACTAATGTGATACACCGTAAATAGGTGTACAATTTGTAGCAAATTGAAATATTTTGAAGAAAGTTTGTAACTCATTAAAAATGTTGTGAACAAACATATTAATTACTCTGATAGTATTCATCATATAAAGCAAACATTCTGTTTTGTACTAATCTCAATACTTACATTAGTCTAGTATTAATCTTTAGCTGCATTAATAGATTTGGTGAACACTACCCCAAGGATTCTTCTGGCAGTTCTAATATAAAACATTGTCTTTCTCATGTCATTGTCCAAAAGATCACAGCAGAAGGTCAAATGACACATTGCAAAAGAGAAAACAATGCAAACCCAAGAAGAATGAAGACAAAGCTTAATTTTATTATTTAAAAAATGTAATCTGTTGACCCTGCAAACATTCCTTGGTTTACCACAACTACTATTAGGCATACCTTATACAATACCTGTCTACAACCATATTGAAGGCTCAGCACCTGCCATTTGTCATGGTGTGAGGAAAAACAAACTATTACTTTGCAATCTCCAAATACCCATTTCATGTGGGTTTTATGATTATGTCAAACAATATTGAAGTCATGTGTCTTGCAGCTCTAGACATGCTTTAGAGTAGAAGTCAGATGGATACAGCAGAGGCAAATTAAGCCTCTCATCAGTTAAATAAGGAGAATCCCAACAAAACACGTTCGAGATTTCTCATGTGACAGGAAGTTGAAAAAATATTGACCAAGAGACAGTTTTCATAGATCATGACTCTGAGTTGCTTTAAGGTGAACTCAGTACACAGTTAATTAAAAATACTAAGGTAGGTACTCATTGCTTATCTTGAAGGTGGGAACAACAACAAAAAATCCCTGATCCAAGAATCATCATCCTTAGCAATGTTAGCAAATAATCTGGAGAAGGATGAGTATTCTGCAGACAGTTTTCCTTGAGAAATTACTCATCTGGGTCATGGCTGGGTGCCTTGGACTAAAACTCAGACCAGGCTAAGTACTTGGCTTAGAGTTAAGAATTGAATTAGGAGCAGGAGAGTCATCATGCCTGGAGACGCACTTGGAATGCTGCTACCAATGGTGGCCAAAGAGGGGTAGGACATGAAAAAAGTTCTCTGAGACATTTTTTCATCCAAGCCATGGCTGGGCATGTTGGCAAAGGCTCAGCTGATGTCTGGGATTACGGTTAGTGTTAACATTACATGCATTGTTGGGAGAGAGATAAAACCTAGAATTAGAGTCAGTGTGGGACAGAAAAGCATCAACCAGAGTAAGGGGTAGGCTGCAAAAATACTTTTTCCCTGAAATCTTTTTAATGTGGGTGCTAGTTCAGGGTCTGGAGGTAAGGCTCAACCCAGCCTTTGTGTTTGGACTAGGTTAGAGTTTTAATAGGGTAGAGCCTAGAGCTCTATTTTGAGGGAAAGGTTTGCTGTAAGAATTCTCTTCTGAGAACTTGTTCATCATGGCTATGGCTTGAGGTCTTGGGCTAGTCTCTGCTGATACTAGGTGTTAGAGTTGGGGCTACAGTTAGGCTTTAGAACAGGAAACAGGCAAAGTTTGAATCCCCATTTGGAGTAGGGCAGGAAAGGGGCTAAAAAAATAATTATTCTCAGAGAAGTTTCTCATCTGATTGATGGTTAGTGGCTTTGGGCTAAGTCTCAGCCCAAACCTATGGTTAGGAACCTGATTATGTTCAGATTTAGGAGAAGAGAGAAAGTTTAGAGCTCCGTTTGGTCAGGTATTGGAAAAGGATTGCCAAAGGAAGGGACAGCAGACAAAAATAATTGTCCCTTAGGGACATGTTCACTTGGGCTGTGGCTTGGGAAAGTTGAAGTAGAGCTCACCTGACACCTAGGTTGGTGATAAGGGTTGGAAGAGGCACAAAGGGTGAGAGGTCTAGTTTAGTGGTCTGGAAAAAGGTTGCCAAAGGGAACAGTGGTGTCAAAAGAATTATCTCCTGAAATCTTGTGCTTCAGTTGACATGAAGACATGTATCTGAGTCATGGCTAGGATATTTCAAGTCTCCTCCCGCACAGTGTTTGGTGTATTTGGGGTTAAGTCTCCACAAACACATGGGTTTGGGGTTGGGAGAGAGACAAAGCACAGAGCTCAGTTAGGAGAGAGGCTCAAAGGGAGTTGCTGAAGGAAGATGTATGTTGCAAAAATATATTGTCCCCTGAGAACTGGTTCACCTGGGCTATGGCTGGTGGACCTGGACTAATGCTCAGTGGCCTCAGGGTGGTGAATGATTTCAGCAAGACTTTGAACACTATCAGTTTTTCTGATGCAGTGTTTCAGGAAGGATTTCTTTCACAACTGAGGGAAGAGGAAAGGTTCAGTTATATGAGTAATTCATGTCCCTCTCTGACCTTGGAAGTTCACCTTATTTTTTTTTTTCCTGTTGGCATGATCAGCTTTTTGAGCTGACACAGAATCCTGCATCCAAATTCACTGTTAAGAAATACTGTGTTCTTCAAAGTCTTTCTCAATTTTACATTATTTTTTATTGTAGTTCAAATTCTTGTGCATAACCATGTAATTCAAATACAGGAACATTCTAATAAAAACACTAAACTTGATTCCCTGTATGATAGATGTCTGTTCTCATTAAGCCTTTGACATGAATAGTGTGTAGTCATCAAAGCTAAGTTGTCATTATGACTGATAAAGTTCATGAGTGTCTTGGGACGAGAAGAACACTTTGTCAGACTGTTCACGTTCTCATTTCTATCAGCCCTAAGCACTGAGAAAAATAAATATGCAAAGACATGCTATTCAGCTGAGAAAAAAATCCTTGAATTAATGGAAAGCAAACTCCAAATTATAGGCCTATTAGCTCATATCATTGGTTGAAAAAATTGTTTTCTGTATTTCATTGTGTACATCAAATATCTCTTGTTATATGTCTTCTAAGATTTATCATTGGAGAGTCATCACTGCTTTTTTTAATATGCAAGACCATTTCCATAATACAGACTTTTAATCCAGAGGAGGTTTCTGTTCATACAGATGGCAACAAGTTCACTTGAAACCATGTGGTTCATTTATTCGCAATACAATTACAGAATCCAGGTGTGCAGGCTCATTTATGTATTTAGCCTTTCACACTGCAGTCTATGTTGCTGACTGTCCTGTGCTGACAGTACCTGGGCTAGCTAGGATAGTACACATCAGTGTAGACATATTCAAGTGCTTTTAGTGCTCCTATAAGTTCTATTCTAAATAATTTTGTTGCATTCTTAGACTGGTTCCTGTCATTCTGTCCAAGAGGTAGGTAGTAATATTCAAAAATACCAAATTTTATCAGAAAATGCCCATTTGGGGAAATGACAGTTATGGAGGGAAATATCTCTGTTTCAGTGAGCTTTCAAGGCAGCACACCCAGGGCACCCACAGGAAGCTTCATCTAGTCCTGTTCTCCTGATGGCTCATATGACAGGGTGCTGTGAGGCTTGTGCACCCTTGGTTGGGAGGTCTACCACAGAGAAGACCTGTTCTTGGCAGCTGTACTCTTGGAAACCCAGAAAACCCAAGCCCTTGCCTGAGGCAGGATATCATGTATTTTCCGTCCCTATTTTTAGTCAATCAATGGAAAGCTGTATAGTCCCATGGGAGGAGGAAAAAACCCACCAGTCAATCAAGAAACTATGAATAATACATAGAACATATGTGAATTCAGTCTGAACTGTCAATCCTAGAGATGGCATTTCCTAACTTTTGGGTACTTGATTTGGCATTCTTAATTATTCTTAATGTGACAATTTACATACCAATTAGACTTTTTTGAAAATCAAATAGGAAAAAAAGTTTTCCTGATTGTAAAATCTATTTCAGATTGAAATTATTCTAATACGGAGCAAAAACCTCAGCCTCATTTGAAACACATTGAAACCTGACTCCCTGAAAGACTACACTGTCTATAGGATGTGTGTCTATGGTGCTCAGTAAAACAATCTCAGGGATTGTTTCAGTTCCTGACCCTGGGGTGGCACATGCTGACTCACACCCACGCTGCTTAAGATTCTCCTAGAGCTGATGGGCTGTGTCCATACAGAATAGGTTGTGTCTCTGGGTTTCATTTGGGTACCATGTGATGTTCCTATGACCCTAAAAGATAACTGCTATTTTGTTTGTACTTTTTTTTTAGGTCAAGCTGTTGGAAACAATGTGAGGACTGTGTTGCAGCTTGCCAGAGTGAGGCTTTTATAGAATGAAATTGCAGGGTGGATGCTTTGCTGTGTGCTGTAAGGATTTGCGAAGATGTTTCAACACATGAACACTGTGTAGGTCAGAGCCAAACCTTGTCAACAGTGCTTACTGTAAGCTACCCTGAATATGCTGCCTAAGTTTTGGTTGGAAAGTTTGCTGGAGTCGTCCAAAACAAATTCAGGATGCAAATTTCCTCCTAGACATTAGTCAATCTTGGCCTGAAAGTCTAAAGTAGAGCATGAAAGACCACCTAGATTTCTATGGATTTTTGTGCATTAGCTGCCAGACCAATGCTTTTTGGTAATCATGTAGTTGTTACTGGATATTTCTGTGTATGGTTTTGATCTAAATGAGAGCACTACTATGCAAAACATTCACATTTAGAATTGCAGAGTCAATTAAGTTGGAGGCACCCATCTATTCCCATCCCCTGCATGAAGCAGGGTTAACTCTGAAGTTTGATCAGTGCACTCAGTCTTGTCCAAAAAGGTTTTGAAAATCTCCAAAAATGGACATTTTCCAGGTTATTTAGTTTCATGTGACATTTCTTGGCCACACTCTTATGAAAAATATTATCTTTATTTCCAACTGGAATGCCCTGTGATGTGGCTTCCAGCCTCTTGTCTCTGCTGTGCACATCTGAGAAGAGTCTGGCCCTGTTTTCTCTATAACTCTTCTTTAGTTAGCTGAAGATAGTAGTTAATTTCCTCTTAACCTTCTCTTTTCCAGGCTAACCAAAACCAGCTCTTCTATGGCATAGCCTCCAGCCTTCTATGTATTGAAAAAATATTGAGGAAACAGTGGATTTTACATTGACTATAGAGTCTGAAATCATTATGTAAATAAAAAGAAAGCTCATAAGTAAACAGATACTTTGGGCTGAAAGCTAAACCTGGACAAAGGCAAAAATTAATTTATGAAAAAGCAAACCAAATTTTTGCCAATGAAAATGTGAAACATGCCTTTTTTCCTGTTTCATTTAGAATTATGAGTTTGCTTAGTCTTTTTCTTGTTTTAGCTATTTTTAAAATGAGAAAATGTTATTTTGAAAAAAAAATTGTATTATAGAGTTTTTGGCATTTCTGAACAGAAATATTTAATTGTAAGGAACTTGAACTCTTTCAACCTACATGGATTTTCCACACTGTCTTCTAGCTAAAACTGCTAGTCAGCATTTTGACTCAAATTCATGAACACTTCCCATTAGTTTCATTTTACCATCTTCACTATTAATAGATACTTTTGTGTGTTGAACTTTAAGAAACATTTTATAGCTGCCAAAAGGCAAATAAGTCAAAGTGTTTCATAAAAAAAAAAAATCTAAAAAGTTGCAGGTGCTTAATTCCACATATTTTTCAAAGCATGTTCATGACCGTGAACCAGTATGATGCAAACACTACAGACTGTACACTGAATTTCTGAGCAGCATTCGAGCTTCTACCTGCAGCTGTGCTGTCTCCGTGCCATCAGCACATCTTACTGGCCTATGGCCTTTGATCTCCAGAAAATTCTGCACACCCCCTTGCCTTTCTTTTTTCAATTTTATTTCTAAAGTCCCTTTGCAGTGAAAAAAAAAAAGGAAAAGAAAATGAGTCCTCTAACCTAAGGACTAACCTTTATGATACTTGGGTTTATTACATGCCATTTATGCAGGCTATTCAACAATCGCTGCTCCATTTTTATTGCATCTAAAATAGACATTCTATTTCCTGTATTAAAATCATACTCTCAAATCCTCTCATGAAGTGTGGGATATTCTTTGGGGAATTCTACTCAAAAATAATAAGAAAATATTCTCAGTACATCAGCAGTCTGTGTGCATTAGGGAAGAAGTAATAGATGCCAAAAACTCTTTGCAAGACAATGGACTCCTATTAAAATCCAAGGTGATTCAATTATGCAGATGCCAAAGTGCCTCCAACAGTTAATTGTTAATGCCTGGATAATCTTTTAAAGTAGTTCTATTTATGGTGACTATTTTTCATAATTTTTTCTGGGATTCATCCTGAAATAATGCATTTCTTGCAATATCATTTGAACAGAAATGGGGAGTGGAGATTTTTAGAAAGGCCAATACATTATTCATTTATTCTACAGATCACAAATGACATACTGCATGCTCCAGAGTGGATGTTAGTTGTTTTTCCTTTCTTGTTGGCTGTTTCTTTTACTGCTATTCCTGCAATCTCATCTGTTTGTCCTTTGACTTACCTTCCTCTTAGACCTTCCAGTTCCCCTGGATCCTGCCATGTTTTTCATTCCAGAGTATATGGACTAAGCCTGCACTCCTGACCTTTTCTAATTCTACAGTCCCTGTCACTCATTCTCAGATACTTTTTTAATTGGACATATGCCACAATAATATACATCACAACTGAATAAGAAACAATAACTAATATATAATATAGTTAAAAAGTTTACTGGCCTTTACTTGGGTTACTCCATGTGTATGTTACATCTTGCTATTATCCTGTCTGTGATATTGTTCTGTCGTAAATTGTTGGACTTGATACAGAGTTGCCTTAAGCTGATGAAGAATTGATGGGCCTGGTTGAGAAAAACATGAGCTGGGCCTCTTGCTTATCTTGCACAGTGCTCAAGCAGGGTGTAACAACTAAATGATGCTTGGAGCGGAGTGGAAGCCTCAGGACCTTGTTGTTTCAGTGAAGCACACAAGAGCACACACACCCCTGTACCAGCCATTGGCCTCACTCCCCCTTCACCACCCTAAACAGGCCTTGTTACAAATCTGGTCTTTTAAGGAGAGAAGCACACACAGAAAGACTCTTCGGTGAACATCCACAGCCTTTATTGCTGTCTCAGTACTTCAAGGAGGACCAAAGTGTTTATTTTACCCTTTGCATCACCTATAAATTCTGAGTGAAAGTAACAAAGATCCTCATTGAGCCCTATTTGCTCATTAACTTTCACCCTGCTAAAAACGCACATTAAGAGAAAAACGAACATGCCTTACATGTGTGACAACAGTCACTGAAACCCCACCTACAACATGTAATTGGGATGATCTAAAAATGATTGTGTAGAAGGGTGGTTTGAGGGAATAAGAAGAAAGAAAAAAAGATAAAAGAAGAGAGGGGAAAAAGACCTCTGCTTGTTTGGGATCTGTCAACAAGACTGTGTCTCTCCTCCTCCCCAAAGGGACACCTTTAGTTGAGCTTTGTTCCTGCAACTGTGTTGGAGCAGACCCAGGAATATTTACCTACACCCCCACCCCCCCACCCCCCATATATATTTCTAAATAGATCTCTGTTACTGTACATTATGTCATGACACATATCAATACTCTGTAGTTAGTACATTTACCACCAGCAATCCTGAACCTGTTTTCCTGTTGCTTCAATAACTGTACTACTTGTGACTCTGGATTGTGCAAATTCTTGTTGAACTCAGCCAGACCTCTAGTATCAGATCGGTCAATCACACTATTCAAGAATCTGTGCTCACACAAATTCTTACTGGATGCAAGAAGCCTCAGGATGTCAAAACTGCAGTACTTGTGAATCTGTGCCTGTGAAAGTTCTTATTGAACATGGCCAGACTAATAGTGCTGAATTGATTATAATCAGAAATTAATCCAACCACACCCAGCCTCCCTGATATCTGAGGACCAGCTGGAAGAGAAGGGGCTTTATTTTCAGTCAAATTTCTGTACTCTTAATGCAACAAGTGCAAACTGTTCAAAGCAAGTCAACACCTTTTTTGATACACTGTTTCTTTTTTTTTTCCTGGGGCATCAGGTACACTAGTATCCCCTTTATGATACGCCTTGGGACACCTCTGCAACATTGCTTTTAGTTACTGCTGTAAGGACCTAAGCATCTAAACACTTGAATGGGTTAGTTTGGCTGAGAAAAGTAAGAAAGAAGCTCCATCTGCTATGTGTGTTAGAGAACAACAATGTTCTGAAATAAAGAAAAAATATGGCTCCATGTACTCCATTTTTTGGCTCTTCCTCAGAGATCTCATATCTGTCTTGGCTGCTAGGGAGTACCTGGCACAGTTCCATTCTGATTAAATTGTCTGTCTAGACTGATAACTATCCAAGCCTCAAAAAACCCCAGCAGAAATCAAATCAACTTTTGGAACTGTCTTCTAAAGAAGTGGAGAACTAGAGTAGTTTAATTCTCAGAAAAGGGAGGAGAGGTTGTGGTGCTGGGGAAGGACAGATCAGGAGAATGAAGAGTAGACAGAGACTTACAGTGTCAGGAAATTGTTGGGGATGGCGTAAAATGAAAACTTTCATCTGGACCCTTCTGTGTGCTCCCTTCATCAGTCATGGTAGCAAGTGCTTGCAATATACTGGGGTGCAAGGGAAAAGTTAGAGCTCATTAAGAGTAATAATGACATGAAAAATGGCTTATTTCCTTGTATCATCAGGATTTCTAATCAGTTGTGTGTAAGCAGTAACTGACTAGGAACACCAGATGTGGTTGCTGAGATGCTGCAATAGAGCATTAGAAAACAAGATTTCCAAACTCCACAGAATCATGGAATCACAGAATATTCAGAGTTGGAAGGGACACACAAGAATCACTGAGCCCAAATCTTGGCCCTGTGCCGGACACTGAGAATCACACTATGTGCCTGAGAGCATTGTCCAAGCATTTCTTGAACTCTGTCAGGCTTAGTGCTGTAACCACTTCCCTGGGGAGCTGTTCTAGTGCCCAGCTAGTTCTCTGGGAAAAGAACCTTTTCCTAATATCCAACCTAAACATCCCCTGACACAACTTCAGGCTGAGTCCTGTCACTGGCTGACAGAGAGGAGGTCAGTGCTGCCCCTCCACTTCCCCTCATGAGGAAGTTGTATACAGTGGTCAGGTCTCCCCTCAGTCTACTTTTCTCCAAGCTGAACAGACCAAGCGACCTCAGCTGTTCCTCATATGTTTTCCCCTCAAGGCCCTTCAACATCTTTGTTGCCCTCCTTTGGATGCTCTCTAATAGCTTTATATCCTTTTTGTGTTGTGGTGCCCCAAAGTGCACACAATATTCAAGGTAAGGCCACACTAGCACAGAGCAGAGTGAGACAATCACCTCCCTTGACTAGCTGGCAATGCTTTGCCTGAGGCACCCCAGGACAGTCAGTCCAGCTGGCTGCCTGGGCACACTGTTGGCTCATATTCAACTTGCCATCGTCAAGGACTCCCAGGTCCCTTTCTGAGTACTACTTTCCAGCATCTCATTCCCCAGCCTGTAGGTACATCCAGGGTACCCATTTGAAACTTGTACCCATTTAATGAATTTTGTCTGCTGTAAAGCTGTCAACAGCTTTGTTCAGCATTGAAAAATGATTCAAATCACCTAGAAAGCTTTGCACTGTGTAATCAAGTAGAAAAACCAGGCAAGCAGCGTCTAGAGAAAAATGCCAAGACCAAAGTCTTGGACAGGCATAGTTCTCCATGCCTTCCTTGCATTAATTCTCTTAGCCAGAAGCCATGAAAAAAATAGCAGGATTTTACACTACTTTTTCCTTTCTGAGGAACATGCCAATCATGCTTGTGCTTTTAGTCAGTATTAACCATTCCAATAGTGTTGAAAACATGTAGTCTTTTCCATTCAGCTATTCTATAGGTCATATTCGTGTTAGACTTACTCATCTTGAACATTAGGTGTTGCTGAACATTTCTTGCAGGTGCAGAATTGAAAAAGGAACAAAAAGTGGGCTACAATTTAAATGCTTAAGTAATCCTTGGATCATCTAAGTTTGTCACCTGCTTATTGTTTGTACTGTTCAGTGAGTTCCCTTGAGGAACCTAGTAATATGTGTAGTGTACAAAAAGATTGAAAAGACAGCTCCTATTCATGAGACCTTACTTTCTTGATGAGGAATTTTGGTAGATATTTCCTATCCCCTCTACTTGTTTCAGAAATATTTATTGAGCACATTATGCTTGTCATGTTATCCTTGGTCACAGGCACAGCATGCAGAAATCTTGAATCCTGTGCACATGCAGTCAGTCCTCCGCACAGGTACTTGGCGCTCTCTTCCAGAAATGTTTCTGCCATTCCTTTGCCCCTTTTGTGCCTCTCTCCCAACTTCAACACTTTTGCAGCTTTGAAAATATGGCCTCATGATAATAACTGGGAGGAGTTTAAAACAAATATGAACTACCCAGCAACCAAGGAACTCTAATGCTTCTTAATGGAGAGAGAGGCATAGACTTGCCAAAACAATGAAATCATGTGAAGAAGAGAAGTATCACAAATGATCCCACTGAGCTCAGTACAGGGTTTTGTATTGACATGTGCTTGTGAGTTGAAGCTCAAACATCCAGAAACAGGGCTACAGAGAGGCAGCAGCAAGTTCCAAGTGAGTCTCAAAATGTGGGTTTTTTTAGCTCTGCCTCAATGTTGCCAGCTAAGAGAGGGATATTTTGTGCATGGTAAGTACACATCACCCACATTTGAAGTGCACTTACACGATTTGGATTCTGTTTTCCTGACACCAGTCCAGGAGAGTGAAACAATTTTTTGATCCTATGAAATAAAAGAATATTTTCAAGATGCCATATTTTTTCTTTCTGATTTTGTTCCTCATGACACTAATTAGCTGTGGCACATAAGACAGAGCTGCTATTGCACACCACAGCTTTTTCTGGGCACTAGGCAGCAATACCACAGGACTCTCTTTGCACTCACATGAACCCAAGACAGGAACAGGCAAGAGTGGCCTGAGAAAGATGAAAGAAAATAGCTTTGAATTTAGAAGAGGTTGAAAAACTTCTGGTTTTGACCACTCGGGAAAGGCTTGGTGCCTGGGAACCTTTGCCACTAAAAAGCAATGGAAGCCTTTAAGTACACACATCACCCACTTAGTTTAAAAGACTCCCTTGTCTGTCACTGAATAACATGGGTTGTCCTTTCATATTTGTTCTGCATCCAGTGTGAAGAGACTAAAGGTCAGTTGTAGAGGCTTTAGTAAGACTCTTTTAAAATGATACAAATTATACTCCAGATACAAATATTTTAAATATTTCAAATATTTGAATCCTTTACCCTTGCTCTTTTGTTTTGTTTTGTTGTGTTTTGGTTTTTTTTTTTTTTTTTTTTTGCTTTGTTTTGTTTTGTTTCTAGTTGTTAAAACATACATTTTACAGGATGCTAGAAATTTATATTTTATTATTGCATTTTTTTTTAGGGAGCAATGATTCCATATGTATTCTTGATCCACTCATCCATAATGTTATATACATGACTTAAGTTTCTTTTAGTTTCATATGTATTTTTCCTCTTGCTGTCATCAAAATGGACATTTTCATTACAGTCTTGACTGGATAGGATCATTATGCAGTGTCTGCATTACTTTGTCCCTCCACTCCTCAGCTGCATGAGAAAATGATATTGTCTTTATTGATGAAGTCACAAAATAACTTCTATTCTAAGCCTGATTGTGAAAATCCAAAAATAATGGATTACTAATTGTCTATCAAGGGAGTGTCTCTGAGACCAATGTGGCCTTCAAAAATTATGAATAAACTGTTGGAGAACTCTTGGGATTAGGTTTCTCAACAAAATTAGTGTATGACCAGGAAATGAGTGGGATTTTTGTATTACCCAGTGCAAGAAATGCAGCAACTTCCAGTCAACTGATGCTCACTGCCAGCTGCCACAGCTCTGCCCACACACCTTGTCCTCTCCAGTCTGTGTCTCTCGATGTGTTGACTCTCCAAACATGAGCTTATACTTTTCAGCTCTTTTCATACCAGAAGAAACATGGCAGTACCTGAGGTTCATTTTGAAAGCAGCATGGAGACTAAGGGATGCACCTCTACAATAGTTTGAGGTGATACATCACTGTGTCTCCACCTTCCTACCTCCCTCCCACTCTGTGAAGGAAAAATAACCTAGGAGAAATGTGTGCATACACACACATGCACAGCCTTCCTGAGGGAAGTGACAAACCCACGTAAAAACATACTGTTTTTTATAGGTGGTATGTTTACTGAAATTAAATTTTTCATCCACCCCCGTTCACAGCACATCTTGGCCAGCAAACAACAGAGTTTCTTTTACTACGCTAATAGTAAATACATCATCAGATCAGATCACTGAATGAATGAGGGGGAAAAGATAATGTGTAAGATCATTTAGGGGTGCTTGGCCTACAGCCCATGCCTCAGACAGTCCTCTGAGACACATGTCCCGTATTGTTCTGGGAGACTTGAAATAAATGATGGCTGGAAATACTCATCCTGACAGACTTCTCAACCAGTACTAATCTCTGATCCAACTAAATCCCAGCTCTCCTCCCACCGTGTCTCCTTGACTGGCCCCTTTTCTTTTCTTGGCTCATGTTTTCATGCTTCCCTTACCCATACTGTTTCTTCTCTCCTAACTCTGCATCTAGTCTCTCTTCCTCAGCTTCCTGATTCACAATGATTTCCAGTCTTCTCCTTTAGATTTGCCATCTGCTCTTGGCTACTTGTTCTAGTGTCTTTTCCCAGATATTCCCATTATTTCCACTATGTCTGATCATTAAGTGACACTCCCTGATATACCTCCTTTCTACCAAGCTATTGGTTCACTCTCACACTCCTCTCCATCTTCAGCTCGATCCCATCTTGAACCAGATCTAAGCTAGCCACCCCTGCCTTTTGTCTCCTCTTGATTTTTCCCATCCCACTGCTCTCAGCACCTTGGCAGCCCATTCCAGCTTTCCTCTCTCATGCTGCAGACTTCTGCACCCTACCACACACCTGCACACCACACCACTCCCCACCCTACCACCCACACTTACCATAGCACTTCTGTCCTGACCAGCTCCCCATTTATCTCCCTAAGATCTGGTGTTGTAACTCGAAAGTGCATCATTGCTCTCAGATCACATGCCCAGAGCAGCCAGCTTGGGCAGCAGCTTGGAGCCAGAAACGTGGGGAAACTCATGCACAGCCTGAGACTGGAGCCTGTTTGAGTGGATGTACTGGGGTTTCTACTGAAAACATCTGTTATGCCAAGGCTCCAAGGTCTATAACATGGATAGGCTTTGATAAAATTTCATGAGAATAGCAAGAAGTTAATCTTCAATAAATAGGCCACCCAGCTTGCAAATAGGAAGTCACTGTACCAAAGGGTGAATGTACTAAAGCTATTTAAAGAAAAGCCTGCCAGAATTTTTGAATATGGTAAAAACAATGTATTTTTTTTCTTAATTGTGTTTTCAGAAACAGCTGAAAGCTTTTGACTGAAGTTCTGTACAAAATTGTCCAGAGGCAAACATCCAGTATGGAAAATTCCAGATGGAGCTATTCATGTGTGGCAAAATTATATGCAGCCGATAAGAGTGCTGTGGGTTCAGAAGTGATGGATAATTGTCATAATAGTGCTACAAGTCTGACTAAAACTAACTAATGTATTAACTAAATCAGGTAGCATACTGCTGCTCACCAAAGAGTAGCAAAGGCAGTGTGCAATTTCTGTTAGCTCAGAGGTAATTACAACATTTCACTCCATTCATTCACATCACAGAAATATGAGTTTGAAGCCTAATGGAATACTTCCAAAGGCATTAGAAAGCACACCCAAATATCAGCATTCTGTCAAAATCCAAAAGATATTTAATGCAAAAATATATCTGTATGTAATATGTGTGTGTGCAACGGTAACCATCTATATCAATAATAGCTTTACAGGGACGCTGGGTTTAGTTCCCTTTCTAAAATGCTTTATCATCATGGCTAACTTAAATTCTTTACTTCTCATGTGAAATAAGAAAAGAAGACTGAGACCCATTTCTGCTTAAATATGTAGTATTGCTGTATTCTATGTTTCTGGCAAATAATTGCAGAGTGGATAGAGGAAGATTGTTCTGTCAAAATTCTGTGAATAAAAAACTGATGTGGTTTACTAAACACCCCCTGCCCCTTTTTTAAATTTTTTTTCAGTAGCAGTGGCAGTAGTGTAGAATGCAGTACAGAAAAGGGGATTATGATTTAGATCAGGTCTCTAGTCCTCTTCTATTAGGTTACTCTGGAAAGAATTTCTCTTCTGTGACACATTTCTCCACTGGTAAACAGCACATGAAGGTCATTGTTACGTTGCAGTTGAGTTTCAATTTCTCAATTTCTAGAGTTTTATAAGTTAAGTTTCCTCTGTATTTGACCACCTAACCAAGTAACACCATAGTCATCAGTGCTAGAAAATATCCTTCCAGCAGATGGCAGATATTGCTTATCCAATGTAATCCTGTCTTTCTGTTCAGTACAGCCACTGTGGGACCTGAAATATCAGTAAAAGCTGAAGTAAAGCTAAGAGTTAAAACTTGAGCAACCGATACCCGAGATACACACATTTCAAAATGCTTGGGTAGCATGATTTAAGTTTGCCTTATTTCTTATGCATTTAGTTAGTACAGAATTCCTAGTGAAGTAATTATTAGTGTTATAGCAGTTCAAATCAAAGCTCCCAAACTCCCATATGGGAGATGTTACAGCATCTAGGCTTTTATTAATCAGCTGTTCAGCTGAGAAGATCAAAACTATTATTCCTTGGTACCCTAAAAATGTTCTACAAAGGAAACTAATGAGTTTTGTAACTTTTGTTTTGCTTGGGAGTTTGGCTTTTTTTTTTTACCCCTAGCTGGCTGGGTCATTTTGATTATATGATACTCTAGGAAGTAATTTATTCCCAGTATTTTATTTTAAATTTTCTTTAGTCCTGTTTCTGATCTTTTCTTCAGTGAAACACTCTTCAGAGAACGATCAGCTTGTGCCAGGACAGGGTTCATCTTAACTCTTATTGCAAAAGTGACCTAGCTGCTTAATATGACTGTGAATATGAATTTAAATGTTCCATGAACACCTCAAAGTAAACAGGTCTTTAGTTTCTTTTTTTATGATAGCAAAACTAGGTAATGCCAGATGATGCTTTATTGATATTATTACTACTGACATTATTAATATATGGGTAGGAGTTTTACCCACATCTAATGTTGAAGCCATTCCATAGAGCAAAAGGATCACAAAGAGATTGTAACACCATTTTTCTGTTGGTTATCCAGTATAAACTTGAGTGACATGCCACCTATGTTAAAGGCAGTTTAATATGAATAGGAGTTTCAGAATTTATTTCTGAATTAAGGGAATGAGGTGTATGCCAAAGGTTAGGTATTGAAAATGTCCACCAGCAAGTCTTGCCTCCTGCTTTTTAACTATCAGGGATAACTATGTCCAGGAGAAAATGTAACACTTTCTGCAAAGTTGAGATTTCATGCCAGTGTGAAATACAGCATGAAGTGTTTAGTAGCACGTACATCATTATGTAGCATCGGGCTGCTAGACTTCAGACATGAATAACAAGAATTTAGTATTTAGAATTTAGAATGTAATATTGCTATATTATCTGTACTGTCAAAGGGGAGACCTAAGTGTTGGTGAATGCACTGTAGGTCTTCTTGCATGGTATAATTTCTTGTATGCTAAAATTTCTATCATGAATAGGAAGCAAATGGCTCTTGGTCATAAATAGTTGTCTCAGGAGCCTGTATATATCTCAGGAGATATAGTGTTTCTTTCTTCTTGAGTCAAAACCTATAAGCCAGATGTGTTATAAATATGGTGTATCTGGCATATTTATCATTTCATATCCCAGCATCTATACAGACCAAAGCATGAAGGAAAATAACAGGATAATAACAGTAAGAAGAACTATTGAGGTTTGCATGTGATTTAGCACTGTTGGCAGTTTCACTGTGGGATTATAATCAGCATTACTTTACATAAAGTTGTTTATACTATCTGATATATAAAATTAAGCTGGAATTTGGTCATGTCCTGGACAGTTTATTTAGGCATGGGATCTCCAAAGCACGAAGTTCTTTTAACCCCACATTGCTGGAACTTTATGTACAACATTTTTCAGGTTGAATGTACATGAATGGAAGGAAGGATGGAGAAAGGACAGTCTGAGCCCTCTTACAACTTAACACGTAGTATGAATAATGCAATTTGAACCCAGTTGAGTGCTGGCAGAAAGAATGCCATTCTTGTTAGAATATCTGAGGGTGCAAAGAAACAGGCTCAGTTTCTCAGCCAGGCTGCAAAGCACTTTGATCATCAGACACCCACCTTCCCTTTCACTGGAAGCTCCCATGGGAGATAGGTCTCTCAAAACTTCGAATGTCTGTCTAACAAGAGCCTGTTTTCTCCCAATGCTGAGGATAACACCATTTTCTTAATTAATAGGGCTGTGAGTGCAACTGTGAAGTGCTTAGAGTGCACAGTACAGGAGGTTGTTTAAAGAACAGAGAGGGATACTTCTCATTCATTATGGCAGGATTTTTTATAAGTCAAAATACAACAGCTGGAAATAAACTATGTGAATGAATTTGTACTACAACTGCTATAATTGAAATAAAAGCTTAAATCAGCCCTAAATACAAATACAGAGCAGGAAAACAGATTTGTAAGGCTTGTTGAGTTTCACTGCATGTAAACTTTCTGTGAAAGCACTTCATAGCTGAGTTTCTTGTAACACTGCTCTTCAGCTATCTGCTCTGCCTGTTTGCTGTGTGCCCCTTAAAAGTGCCCCTTTATCTTTTGTGAATTGATGTGCAAGGAACTAGACTTCTCTTTTACACTGTCTCTGATGGAGGATCTCAGATACAAAACCAATGGAACAGCTGGGAATGATACAAATCTGCAGAATCAAGGAACTGCATAAACCACTATTTTTTACAGATTGTCCATACCTTTATAAAGTGTTTCTTCTTAGTGCTTAATATTGTTTGAATCTTTAAGACTTTAGCTGCTTATAGTTAGTACATAAATATTTGCTCCTATTACTTAATGTTTTTCGTCTATTGCTTTCTATTTGGTCTTCTCCCAAATTATGTTGTAAGTCTCTTAGGGCAGGGGCAGCACCTAACTGTATTTCTGCAGGACCTGCTACAATCAGATTTATAAGTTTCTATAGCAGTATATACATGAGTCAAGACTTCTTAAGTGTCTGGGCATTTACCACTGGTGAGCCATGCTGCAGGTTTCTGTATAGCCTGGTTACCTGGCAGAGACTCAGCACCACTGCAGTGGAACATCCCTTGCCCTTTCAGAGGGAATGGAACCAGGAAGCCAATCTAGCAGAAAACCAGCACTGTAAGTGCAAATAGCTGGGGGTTGCTTTAGCTCCCCAGTGGTTTGTTATGGTGTTGCAGAGTGTCAGTGCAGTGCCACTCTAAGAGAAGGTATGAAAAACACAGCTCCAGGTATCTGTGAGGTATGTGAAGAGGCTATTCTTGCCCACTTCGTCATCAGCTGGCCACATATGCTGAGTCTGTGAAGAAGTGACAGCACAGTCTGTTGCCCTCCAGGTGAGCCCATTTGTCCAGTACACAGAGATCTTAGCTCCCCAGCCTTCCCCTGAAATCGCAGAGCATGAGTGATTCCTCTCAGTGTGTACTAGATAGATGACACAGCTTTTATCTCAGATGAAACACATCTTGGCAAAAAAAGGTCAAACTGCATTCCTCTGCATCTGGTGTATGTAGATCTGATTTAATATTCCCTTGCTCTTAATGCCTGTCTTTGTCATGGGACCAGAGTCAGCTAAAACTGGAATTTAACTCTCCTCCTGGGTGGGAAAGATGTATGAGTAGCTGTAACTGATGGGGTAGCTAATACTTGAAGTTATGACTATCTTTTGTGGCTGAAACACTAGTAATTATGGCTGAATCTTCAGCCTTCCAACAACAAACTATGGAAATGTGCATCTCCAGAAATCCCTGGTGGGAAGTATAGGCTCCCCAAAGTGAGCTGAGGAGAGATGAAACAATTTCTGCATGAAGAATCACAATAAAATCCTGCATAAGCCCCCAAAGCTGCTGAAACCACATTTGCTGCTTCCCAATCCATTTCTGTGACACAAGTGTCTGCAGAAACTTTCTGAAGTCCCAGCTCTGTGGAGCTGTTGTCCTCTCCTGGTCCCCGACAGCCAGCCTGCCCATCTTTGGAGCCAGGTGCTGCACTCCTGACACCTGCAGCTCTGTTTGCATTACTGAAGGAATACACAGAACTACGTTGGGTATTCTGTATTTCTGTATTAATGGCCACAAATTCATACATCCATACTGTTACTGCTGCACCTTCCTAACCTGAACTCATTCTCTTGTTTGTTTCCAAGGTCCTCCCACTACAACTCCTGTGTTGTTTATCATCTTGTTCTTCCTCTCTGCCTTTCACTTTCTTGACCTGAATACTTTGACTTCTGTAACTGAGAACAAAGTAAAAAAAAAAGATTTGTTTTTGTGTAAACTCTTGCATTAATGCAAGAAAAACTTTAATACTGTAAACTGTTAAACCTTTTTAAATACTCTAATGTTTAACATTGAATTCACCTTTATTTAAACTTGGATATATGCAGGGTGGTGCAAGTGTGTTCTGGTACACAGCATTCATACTCTAAATAAACAGAAGCCAACACCAACAGGACTAGCACAAACCACATTACAGTCCAAAGCAACTCCACTTTGTACTCTCTCTTGTAATTGCTACCTTTTTTAATCTTTCATCTTGTTTCTAAACTCACTTATTTGATCTGCATGCACTTACACTTTTCATAGTGTTCCACGTGGGAGACATTCCACAGGATCTCATGACCTTAAAGAGTGTGTTTAAGAAGCTCTGGTCCTTTGAGCTGTTACACACACATGCTTGGCATTTGGTATTGCAAGAGATCCTCATGATCTGTGAAAAGTGCTAATTTTTACAGGACTGTGGCCCTAAAATGTCAAAGCTTCAGAATGGGACACATGTGCTACATTTGTTTTGAAAATGCCATGGTGTTGTGCAGCTAAATAGACATGATCTGTGATAGTGGTCATAGCATTGCTATTTGTGAAGTAATCACCATCATGTTTTCCTTATAAAGCTACATTTAACCAAAATCCCTCATTAAATTATGCCATAGTTTCTGGTTATGTTTTGAAAAACATACCCCATGTAAGAAACATTCAGTGCCTTTTGCTCATTCCTTGCAAAGTGGTGGCAAATGTAGACAACAGGTTAAAGGGTAGAACGGATATCTAGAAAGTGTCAGGAAAAGCCAGTGCTACCTACATAAACATGCTGCTACATGAAGGCACGGGTTGTCTTTGTTCTGCAAGTTGTGAGCTCATACGTCAACATGGGAAAACAGATGTTTAGATGAAAAAAATAATGAAAAGGCAGAATGAGGAACATGTCCAAGTTCCTTTGGCTTTTGTTCAGGTGTTCCGTGGATTGAGCTAATGGGAATCATGTGGAGTGGCTGATTATCATTGGAATCAGATGGTCTTTTTGTAACTGTAAAAAGGAAAGAAGCAATTTTACTCTGTATACACACATTTTTGATTTACTGCTGGGCTTAGTTCAAATAGCCTTTCACTGTTTATTACAAGAAAGGTAGAAGTTAATTGACTGAATGCACTTAATCTTCTTCTGTGAAAGAAAAAATTTGTATCACGACAATAGTAGATCGTCAGGTGTCCTATGTTCCTGCCTGTACTGTCAAGATGAAATTCCTGACAGTCTTTGCCTTTGCTCCTCAGTCATCTGTGCAAAATGACAGTACTTTTTGCACATTTTAGTACAGACATAAGATTCTGCTCAAGGTGCAAAACACTGGAAGATCATTTCCTGTAGCATCCATTCATTAATCCCTTCCAGGCCCCGTTCTTACTTAGTCTTGACTTAAGTTATGCCACACTCTCTCACTTCAAAACATGCGTCCCCCATCATCTTTTGCCTTCATTTCCTCTTTATGATGCTCTGGGCTGGCTAGTTACTTCACTGTGATGTGATTTACCATGTCTCTGGCTAAGAAAATCATGTACTCCTAAGGAATAATTTTCATATGTATGCCCTTTCCCTTTCCCTTTCCCTTTCCCTTTCCCTTTCCCTTTCCCTTTCCCTTTCCCTTTCCCTTTCCCTTTCCCTTTCCCTTTCCCTTTCCCTTTCCCTTTCCCTTTCCCTTTCCCTTTCCCTTTCCCTTTCCCTTTCCCTTTCCCTTTCCCTTTCCCTTTCCCTTTCCCTTTCCCTTTCCCTTTCCCTTTCCCTTTCCCTTTCCCTTTCCCTTTCCCTTTCCCTTTCCCTTTCCCTTTCCCTTTCCCTTTCCCTTTCCCTTTCCCTTTCCCTTTCCCTTTCCCTTTCCCTTTCCCTTTCCCTTTCCCTTTCCCTTTCCCTTTCCCTTTCCCTTTCCCTTTCCCTTTCCCTTTCCCTTTCCCTTTCCCTTTCCCTTTCCCTTTCCCTTTCCCTTTCCCTTTCCCTTTCCCTTTCCCTTTCCCTTTCCCTTTCCCTTTCCCTTTCCCTTTCCCTTTCCCTTTCCCTTTCCCTTTCCCTTTCCCTTTCGCTGCTCTCTTGCAGGCTGATTCACATACTTGCTTTCTCTGATCAGAGTGTGAAATGGCCCCCCTGCTCCAGTTGGTTAGATACCAAATACTATTTTTCTTCTCTTGCTCTCAGTTTCAAAGAGCAAACAGAACTTCCTATCACAGGGAATCATTTTTATTATGACTTTGGGACCCCATTTTTTTCAGTTGCCATAGATTCATGAATCTTGATCCTCCTGCACCTCTCCCAAACAACTGCTTTCAGATGCTATCTCAGGGCACAATGTACCATGGAACATTCTGGTAAAAAATTGTATTAAAGCAATCAGTTATATCACAGTCTTTAGACTGGAGAGTTCATGCAGCAAACCTTGCAAAGTTTTTTGAAAGATATGAATCTGCAGTCTATAAGGGACTGCTGAGTGCTTGTGCAGTTTAAAAGTTTACACACTGAGAAATGGCTTAGGTATATTTATAAAAAATAATTATAGAATAATCTGATTTAAGGCCTCCCTTGTTGGTCGGATTGCCAAAAGATGTGTTTAGAGTATGACTTTAACATTATTTCATTTTATTAATTTCATTATTAAGTCATTTTTTGCCCAAGACGATTCATACTGACCTTAAAATGAAATGGAAACAAATGGTGCCAGAAGTAAAAGTCAACAAGAGAAGGATGTTACATGGTTGTCCTCCGTTTATCCAGAGAAGTAAGACTAAGGGTTAGGTTGTCAGCTGTGCTAAGGCAGTGCTCAGCCCAGCTGGGAGGGTGGGGGAGCATGCTTGGGAACTGCCTTGATTGTTTTTGTTCCGAGGAGAAAAATGGTTCCCAGATTAGCTGGGACTTAACAGTCTGTCCAGTCTTGGGATATGTGCAGGGGGAAAATTCCTTTTGGTTCAAAGTCAGAGGATAGCTGCTTCGGGGTAGTGGTAATGGCAGAACTACTAGAGGCCAAAGTTTCAAGAAATCTGCTTCACCTTCCTACCAGGGAGTAAAGACTGGCCAGCAAGGTGCTCCAGCCTGCCAGGAGAGACACTCTTCCTCTCTCACTGCCGTAGATAATCCAGCACACAAAACTGGGTATTGAGGATGGGATTAGTTCTCAAGTGCTTAAAGATGTAAAGCACTGTAAAGCTACTCAAATGCCAGTGTGAAAGGATTTATATTCCCAGATGGCACAGAATGAATACATAAAGTGCTACTCATCACCTAGAGATGAAATCCATCTTATCTCAAGAAAAGGAAGTAAAGAGCTTAGGTGGAAGAAACTTCTAAGATTAAACCTTTCCCCTCCTACTTCAAGGGCAGCTGTGTACCGTTTAATTGTGCAGTCAGAGCATGTGCTTATAGAAAACGCCTTCATGTGACATGGCTATTGGGTTTGAAAGGAAGCTGTGGGTTCGTCTATGGTACCTCATTGTTCTTTAGCTCATCTCTCTCCAAAGTGGAATTGTATGACTTCTGCTACCCCCGGAGACTCTCTGGCCACAGGATGAGTGCAGATTGTGTTTTAGCATAAGTGAGCTCATATAATAAGCTACTAAAAGCTGGGTTTAATAAAGGAATTAGAGAAAATGAGACTGCTGACAGACAACTTGATGAACCTTCTCAAGTTCCTCCTGCAATATTGATTTGATTCCAGTTTCTTGTTTTCAACATTTGCTTGTTGTATACATAAACTATTTCTGCAACAGTTGAAGTTGTCCAGTGAGCCATGCACAGTCCAAATGTAAATTCTGGACGTCTGTTTTCAACAAGGCCATTGTCTTGAATAGAAACCCCAGTGATGTCAGAGATTTAACATGTCAAAGTAGGAACAGCATGCAAACTGTAAGAACTTTGGAGAGACACTATTTAGTAATGCCACCAAAGCAGTTAGCCCTGCAAAGAAAAGTGATCAATTATTACCTCCTATTGGCACCAGATTATTTACACTAGGATTATACATCACCTATAAGTGTAAAAAACCGGTTCATCCAAAGGTAGGGATCCTGTCCTGGTGGGTGGAGGACTCCTTTAAACAACATGTAAGAAAGGATAAGTACAAAATGGTTGGGGTTTTTTTTGTTTTACCCTTGGTAGAGAGGTTATTTTTTTTCTAACTTTTGGCAATCAAGATTTGAATTAACTGCAATGTAAATGGCAAAGCCACCTGAGGAAGTCTCTCTAATAAGTGTGGATATCACTAAAGGAGCATGTGGCTGTTCTTTCTAGGGAATATTTAATTATGAATACTGAGATTTGAAAGAGAAAAATAGAGACAGTACAAGCTGGTTTCAGCTTTCAAGGAGTGGGGTATTTTTAATTCACAAATAGTTTTTCTAAATGTATCTGGTAATGGAATTCTGATTGATAATAAAATTGGAATTAGATTCCAATACTGGAATGGAAAAAATGAGTAAAACATTTGCTCATAAACCAGTTTGTAGCTATACCTTAATTAACACTACTTTGTGCACTAGTCTTCTTGTATTATACTTTAGAGATTAAATACAGTATTATTTCCCAAATACAGAGGTTAAAGATGTATCTTAAAGAACATTTCAAGTAGAGTAATAGAGAGATGCAAATAAAATTAGTCATGTTCCTACATAATCACATTCAGAGATAGCTTAGAGACTTCAAGAAAGAAACATAGAGGCTGTTTCATTATTTTATAAGTGTCAATTGACCTTTTATTTGCTTAGAAAACTAAATTAAAAACATTGGCTTAAGATAAAAGATTGAATTAACTACCCCTCTGAGAAAGAATTTTCCTTAAGCGACTTTATTAAGCCTAGGAATAAAAATATTGTTGACTAATTAGTGGCAAAAAAAGATAAACACAGTTTCAGAGGCACTGGAGCATGAAGAGCCAACATGCTAGTGGACCACTGAGGTACTGTATTAATATCAACAGGATTTTAATCTGAGAGATTCACCAATATTAAAATAAAAATGAATAACAGGTTTTTAGGTTATTTTTTTGTCTTGTAAAGATATTATCTCTGCCTTCAAGAAACTAGTTCGGCATCTTAATCAAATGATGGAGATAATTTAAAGGCATTAAGATTTGGAAACTAAATATTGAGCCTCTGAGCCCTACTGTGCATTAAATAGACTGATCAATAGAAGTTTTTTCAAAAGAAGTTGAGTCTTCCATACTGTAGAAATTTCATTGCTTATGTTTCTTTAAGTAGCAGCAGTTAATAGACAAAGTGTCATCACTATGAAGTATTTCTGCAGAAACAACAGCCATTCTTATGGATTTTACGACATCCTATGAGCCAACTTCTTTTTATGTAAATCTACTGGGGTTCCACCAGCTTGGCCTTGTGTTTTCCACTTTTTCTGTTGGCTGCACCGCAGCAGGTAGCAGCCAGTAAACCCTGCAGAACAGGCCATGAGTTGTGGGGCCAATCCCATGATCAGCACACATGCAGCACTCCCACAGTTGTTACTAGACACCTGATCTAAGTAAGGAATGGAGGACTGTGTTATTGCATGACTAAACCTCTCTCATCTACATAAGAGGAATTTTGGATTTAAATCATCTTGGAAAGAAGAAAAAAAATCAACCTAAGAAGAGCAGAACAAGAAAATGAGGAACAGTTGCTGGAAAAGAGGATTCATATGTTCCTAAGACACCAAACAAAATCTTGTATCTGCATAGCATAGCACAAAGCCATGAAAAGGTACTTTTTTGGGTGCTGAAAGAAGGAGAGACATGTCAGTGTGGCATTACACTTCAATCAATTTGTTAATACAGCTATTGTGCCTCTGGCCTCAGGCTAGGTCACTGCCATTGGCCCATGGCATCACATTCCATGAACCAGAATAGATGTAAACGTGAGAGTATAGAAACACAACCAGCAGAACTGCTGGCCAGCTTTTCATGACCATAGGCTGATGCTCACAAAAGCAACCTGAAGCAAACCTCAGGTTCTATTTTGGCAAGGTTGGAGGCAAATATTTTGCCTTACTGCAAGAAATGTCTTGGGCACACACTCTTATAATCTCTGTGGCTCCATGTAGGAAAAAACCAACAAATGAAGAGATCAGTATAGCGAACCAATAAAAACAAACCCAAACAAATTGCAGCTTCACATTTTGGGTTTAATTTAAGTCCTTCATTTTTTGTATTGGTTTCATACGTCAGTTAGATGAGGATTAGGAGGTTCTTACTGGAAGTCCTGAATATCTTGTGCTACAGCTCTGGAAAAGTTCCTTGGCTGTTTGCCACTCTTTCACAGTACAATGGTGTGACAGATGGATT
The DNA here is from genome assembly GCF_000695815.1 of Acanthisitta chloris. Classification (NCBI taxonomy): domain Eukaryota; kingdom Metazoa; phylum Chordata; class Aves; order Passeriformes; family Acanthisittidae; genus Acanthisitta; species Acanthisitta chloris. The sequence goes on from NW_008655709.1 coordinate 27,431, forward strand.
CAATAACAGTGGCTGGCAATCCAGAGATGTGAACCACAGGGTGTGGTGGAGTTATGTGTCGCCATGACTTGTAAGAGACTATGCTGTCCTGTGAGTCAGTACCTGTTTTTAGGGGGAAGGAAGTGGTCACCTGGCTAAAAAGGTGCATTAATGTGGTTTTTTCTGGCCTCACTGCTCTTGAAAGTAAATCATCTTTTATTCAATAACAGTGGCTGGCAATCCAGAGATGTGAACCACAGGGTGTGGTGGAGTTATGTGTCGCCATGACTTGTAAGAGACTATGCTGTCCTGTGAGTCAGTACCTGTTTTTAGGGGGAAGGAAGTGGTCACCTGGCTAAAAAGGTGCATTAATGTGGTTTTTTCTGGCCTCACTGCTCTTGAAAGTAAATCATCTTTTCAGTCCCCTTAAGCATTGGAGCACGGTAATAGGTTCACAGCTACTCTAGGGTAGCATCAAGTTGTGATCACAAATCTCAGCATGTGGGGAAAAGGAGAGAAAGGTGGGATGCAGTTCTCTGCTGCTGGAGGGGCCCTATCCATTCTGCAAGCTGAATTAGCCTAATGGTCTCCTTAACCATCATTGTGGATGTCTGTCATCCTGGGTCTGACCTCCTAGGTATGCTCTGGCTGCATTTAGGGTCTTGTCTTTGCTGGCTGAAAGCATGTATCCATGCAGTGCTGTGTCAGTGCATGCATGCTCTTCTGTTCTTTTAGGTGCCAGCGCAATATACTCAGGGTCTTCTGCTCCAGTCTGAACTGCAAAAAGGAGTCAGATTCTTGAGACTGCACCCAAGTGAGCCACAACTGTCAACCAGCATTTTTCATACCACCCTGAGACAGGCTTGTTCTGTGTGGCTGCAGTGGTAAAACAGCAACAAAGCAAGAGTAAAGCAAAGGGTCTCCAGCTGACCGTCATTGCATGCTCCTGAGCCACTGCAGACACAAATTGAAAGGCTGGTTTTAAGCCATTTGTCCCTAAAAATCAAGTTATTGTTTTAATAATCCAGGATCAATTTACTGAACTCATGTACTTTCTGTGCAGGACATGATCAAGAGATGTGTTTTCATCCAGCACCTATATTTTCTTACCAGAGAGGGCATTGGTATTTTTCAGCTTCATTCACTGTCACCTGAACTAGCTGTTACCACCTCCACAGTGTACAGCCCCCAGGAGCCCAACTAAAACATAATCTATTTTATTTAGAAAGAAAGTAGCCACTGAGGCTACTTTAAAGAAAATACTCTCAGAAGTTGTGGAAGCAAAAGGTCAGCATCTAATTTACAGGGGCTTGTGCTGTATGTAGAAGCCTGTCTCTGTTCTGTGGTCTTTTATATTAGGCCAAATTTGATGCAGTTACATGGACTCTGCAAAAACACTCCAGTGATTTGTTGTTGTTGAGATGCAGACTATAGAACGGTTCCTTGTGATTTTCACGTGAACAAGCAAATATTTCAGCTAGCATAGCAAACCCTCTGTGTTAGGCTGATTTGCTCTGTGTTGTGCTGCTGCATGTTATGGGATGTGATTACTATAGAACAGCAGGACCACTGAGAACCAACTCACTGTAATCTAGAAGAAATGAGTGGGTTTAGAGCTTTACAGCAAAGGCACAAAGACATTCCAGGATTTGCTGATTGATTCCTCCTATTCCACTGTAGATGTAGACTACTTAAGCTAGAGGTTAGTGCAACTTCAGCAATCAGCTCTCCCTTTTATGTAGTTGTCTATAGAGTTATCTACAGCTATAAATATAGATTGCACATGCTGGGGATATGGGTACCTTGCCATGTGAAGCCATAGGGGCATTTAGAGTGGCAGTGTATATCTCACATTCTTGCTCTGGTAGGTGCTGGTGAGAATGTTACAGAGAGTGAAGCCAGCTCAGGCTGAGCAGCCTGGGCTCAGTGAGCTGTGCTGGACCTGGCAATACCCAGAGCCACCTAGGCTTCCCCTCATGACAGGTTCCAGGAGGGCTTATCATCTCAGAGACAGTGCTGGACCCTGGCTGGTTCCCTGCATTCCCATGGCATTGCGTCCTGCATCCTAGCACGTTCAGGGAAGGAGCCAGGATTAGCAGCAACATTTTTCCTGTTTCCTGAGGTTTTCTGTTAAAAGTAGCATCCCAGTCCCTCATCAGATGACATCAGTGTGAAGTGGAGCTCTAAGTAAGTTTCTTAGGTGTTTCCCTTTGGTTTCTGGGCACTTTCATATTCTCTAACCAACCTTCAGTTTCTCAAATGCCAAAGCAGCCTGATCCTGCAAATTGCTAAGCAGCCTTGCAATCTATGCCTTGGGCTGCAATGAGAATGGAGTATGTCATCATTAAAAAGAAACCCTGTGGGGGGCTTCTCTAGTAGCTCAACCAAATCATTAAAGACTATCTATCAAGAGTGCTATTCTAAGACATCTAGACATTTGGGGGTAGGTGTGTGTGTGCTGGTGGCACTATGCAAAGAGGAGCTGCTGTCTCCATGCCGCACTCAGTGTGTGAGGCTTTGATGGACACACACACATCAAAAGCACAGTGTGCCTGTAGATGTGACATTTATGGCCTAGGAAGATTACTTGTGGCAAGAGTGGCCAATAAAAGGGCTTTTTCCTTGTCTTTTGATCTTCACAACAGAAATTAGTATTCCTCTTGCTTTCACAGGAATGTGGGAAAAAAAGTGATGATACTAGTATCAACTCATATACCTCTATTCTTCAGAAGAGATGAAAAATATGTATTATTTGGAAGGAGGCTAAACTGGCCATCAGATCAGGATAGGTGCCCAACAGGTTGAAAATTAAGTACTAAAGGAATCCAGAGATGAAAAGGCATATGTGCCATAGAAGATAGAGAGAAGTTACATGAGTCCCCAGAAGAAGGCAAATCCTTCTGAAAACACATACAGGAGGCCAAGTCATGTAAGGAGCACTCAGGCCTACTTTCCTAGTTTAACCTGATCATTCGTGCTTGGAGAATATATGGAAGGTGAATGAGCTGTGCTGCTACACTAAATTTGACTTTCCAAAGCTAGAGATGCATTTTTAAGTTAGAAAATTTTGGGGCTACATTTACTAGATGAGCACATTAAAGTCACCATTTCCTCAACTTTCCTGCCAATGGCTCTTCCCTGAAAGCAGTGCCATCTTTATTCATTAGCTGGCTCACCAAGGATGATGTGACTATAGCTGACTGGTTGCTTCCTTCCATCACCACAGCCTCTTTTCCTGTTAGACATTTTTGTTACAGAGGTCTGAATTTACTCTGGAAAAAAATGGCAAAATCTTGCATCAATTTAGATTTATATTCCTTGCATTGCAGTGAAACAACCCACAACAAATTGAAAGCACTTTCACATAAGCTGTAGCAATATCAGCTGCTAACATTCCAGAGCCCTTCATTCTGGAGTCAAAGGTGTCTGCTTAAATTGCTAATTAGCTTTCTATTGTTATAATTTTTTCTAACTTAAATACACTGCTTGAAAGCATTTTTCATACCTGCTCTAGTTGCCATAGCATCCATCACTGCACAGTTCAGCTGCTCTTCTGCCCCTGTTTCATTAACAGCTATAACTATAATTTCTTGAGGAAAAAGAAATGGGCTTCTGACAAAATGTAGAATACAAATTAAGAAGGCCCTAATAAAGGCTCCAATAAATTCCTTATCTGTCAGCATACTGAAAATATCTTGATTCCTGGCACAGCAAGTATACTGTGGAGTTCACTCTTCATTAAAAAGCACAGGCAACCACAGCACCAGGATGTGGGTAGTCTTAAAAACTAATGTATACATTTGTGCAGATACAGTCTTCTGGGAACCAGCTTGTTTTAATCATAAAAGAACCCTTCAAGTAAATTTAATGAGGAGTTGGTTGAGGAATTTATTCTGAAACTTTAAACTATGTGTAAATTCCTGAGGATCAAATTAAGTTGAAGGTAAATAATGTTCAGAATGGTGTTTCAGTCAAGGCTGCCTGAAAGCTGGAGACACAAAGATCCTGCCTAGAGAACATTTATTTTCTGGCTAGAGACTTCCTTAGGAACATCCCCAGACAGATGCCATATGTTGATGATAAAACAACATCTTTCACAATGTGACATTTGGAGCCTGCTCAAAAGATCAGTCATTTTTGTCTTTTCTAGAGTTGCCACCTTTAAAATAAATGCCAAACAGTTACGGACTGGAAAAAGAGTAATTGGCAATAGTTATAGGTGTCATCATGATGAAACATCCATATGCAGATGTTTTTCTTTATATGCAGGGAAGTTCTGGATAAAAGAAACTCTGTGACAAGGACAGCTGTGTCAAGGGTGCTTTAAAAAAACCCTTGAATTGAGCTCTTCCTCTCACAGTGAGAGGATGCTTTGTCTACATTCTTCTTACATTAAAAAAATGGTGCACTTCAATATATTTTATTTAATGATTTACCTTTTGAATCATATTATTTATTTGAAGTTCTGAAGTCTAGTCAGAGGTACAGTAATGGACAAACACACACACATACACACAAGCACATAAACATAATACCCTCTGTTTCCCTCTTTCATTTTCATGGAATAGAAGCATAAAATGGTATCAGTGGGAAGAAACCTCTAAAGGTCATCTAGTCCAACCTTCTGCAACCAGCAGGAGTATCTTCAATTAGATCAATGGCTTTGAATGTTTCCAGGCATGGGGCATCTATCACCTCTCTGGGCAACCTATGCCAGTGTCTCACCACCCTTATTGTTATAAACTTCTAAATAGGTAGTCTGAATCTACACTCTTTAAGTTTAAAACCACTACTCCTTGTCCTATTGCTACAGACCCTACTAAAAGCTTTCTCCCTGTCTTTCTTAATACCCCTTAAGTATTGAAAGGCCATAATAAAATCTCCCTGGAGCCTTCTCTTCTCCATGCAGAACAATTCCAGCTCTCTTGGACTGTCCTCACTGAAAATTTTTTCTGCACGTGGTTGATCATTCACTGGATGGTGTCAGCAATATACACTGTCTGCATTTCCCAGCTGGATATAGCAATTTAATGCACAATTCTTAAACAAAGAAATGCTTTCTAATAGTGTCAGATATGCACATGAAGCAAAGTGAACATCTAAAGGCTAAGTAAGTTGGCATCAGAAGGAGCAGCTTGGTCATATAAATGCTCACTGGTGTATCTTGCAGATCTGCCATTTCATATTAAATTTATCCAGTATTAATAGGGAATGAATAGATCTTATTTTACCTTCCAGAGTAGCATTTTTGGGTAGAAAGCAGTGAGACAGAGAAAATGAAGAAACAGATGCATTCAAAAGGTATCACTTTTGCAATGTGTTTCCTCTAGAGCATAATGAGTTGATGCATATTTGGATTGAAAATACATGGAGCTTGTACAGTCTGCTTGTATGTCTGGTTTCTTTGACAGTATTTTTCAGTGTTCAGAAACTTCTCAAGCATATTGGAGGATAAAAAAGGGAAGGTGCCTCCAAGATCTTGAAAGTGTATCCCTCTGTCCTGCATGTGCACCTGAATAACTCATGTGAAAGGTCCCACTTGTAAGCCAACCTGCACAGAGGGAAAGCCTTAACTGCAGAGTAGGTGTAATGAGATGCTGGCAGATGCGGAAGGAAGAAATATGGAAGGAGAAAGAATTGGCTTAAGCGAATGGTTGTGTTGTAGTTCTGCTGCAAATAATCTGAATATTTATTTCCTTTATTTAGGCCAGAATCTTGCAAACTCTTGTACAGGTAAGCAACTTTATACACATAAATAGTCCCATTCAATTCACGACACAAACTCATTACCAAATGATCAATACAGGCATGTCTACAAGATTACAGCCTTACACTGAGAGTAAGCTTGTTTCTGGTTGGTATGTCACTTCACATGCTGGTGATTGTTAATAAATATCCATGAAGGAAAAACATGAGGGAAATCACACCATTTGATTTAGGAAGATGAACCAATCCAGAAAGCACTGTTGTAATATGAAGCTGTGTCTTGCAGACATGTACAGTTGAAAGGGACAGTGAGGCAGCACTGGCTTGAAATAAGCAGAAAAGTGGGATTCAGAAGGTAGCAAATGTTTGAGCTACATAAAAGGCTCTTATGGAAGTTTCTGACACAGAGCTCAGCGCTGAAATGAGAACAAGATGAGCATCATGGCACTGAGAACTCCTATAATAAAAAGCAGTCAAAAGGAGGATATTATAAAGTGAAACAGAAATGCTTATGGGACAAAAGGGTTTAAAGAATATAATACATTTCCAGAAAAGACAGGCATCAGATAGTCAGATCTGCTTATAAAATGCAGAGAACTTACCCCACAGAGAGCTTTGATTTTTTTGTGAAAAATCAAATAGTCTGGATAAAAAGGCTTACAGCAGAACGTTACTGCTTTTTCAACAGAAATAATGTGGATTTTTTTTCAAAAAAATAAAAGAAAAAAAAAAGAGGTTCCATCTCCAAACACTTAGTTGTAATACCACTTTCTTGTAGGAAGAAAATCTAATCAGCCTCGGGGAGAGATGAAACCCATGGGAAGTGCAGGTGACAACAATGTCAGAAAAATCAGATCCTGAATGGCTGCAGCATGCTGCATGATTTCTAGAAGCTCTAACTCACTAAAAGGACTTCAGAATTTGGCATGGTGATGATGAGGTTCCTGTTTCCAGCTGGCTTCCTACTGCAAGCACGGGGAAGGCTGATGGTTACTTCACAAAAATAACTTCCCAAGCAGTGACACACTTCAACTCACCAGGACTGCTAACATGGCAGAAGATAGCTTTCTCTGGTGTTTATTCCCACCCAATGAATGATAATGCCAGCTATGAAAGCCTGGCTTACATCGGTCGCTCTGCTGTAAGGGTGATTGCCTTTGAGGCAGCTATGATGGTGCTGTTCCCAGCTACCTGTACCACCTTGCTCCCTGGATGAATCTCTAGCTCAGGTAATAGTTGCTGGATTCCTACCATTGCTACCCTGAGACATTCAGTAAAATCATAGAATCATAGAATTGGAATGGATTGGACCTTACAGGTCATCTAGTCCCAACCCCCCTTGCCATGGACAGGGACACCTCCTCACTAGATCAGGTTGCTCAAGGCTCATTCAGCCTGGCATTGAACATTGCCAGGGTCAGGTCAGCCATCACGTCCCTGGGCAACCTGTGCCAGTGTCTCACTACCCTTGCAGTAAAAACCATTTTTCTAATTTCTAACCTAAACTTCCCCTCCTTCAGTTTGAACCCATTATCGCTTGTCCTATCATTGCAATTCCTAACAAAGAGTCCCTCTCTGGCTCCCTTGTAGGCCCTTCAGATACTGAAAAGTTGCTATGAGGTCTCCACACAGTCTTCTCTTCTCCAGGCTGAATGGCCCCAGCTTCCTCATCCTATTGTCATAGCAGAGATGCTCCAGTTCTCTTATCAACTTCATGGCCCTCCCCTGGACTTGCTCCAACAGTTCCATGTCCTTTTTATGTTGAGGACACCAGAACTACACACAGTATTCCAGGTGGGGTCTCACAAAAGCAGAGGGAAAGAATCACCTCTTTTGACCTGCTGGCCACACTCCTTTTGATGCAGCCCAGGATTTGATTGGCTTTCTGTGCTACTAGAGCACACTGCAGGCTCATGGTGAGCTTCTCATCCACTGTCACTCCCAAGTCTTTCTCCTCACTTCTGGTATCAATTAATTCCCCACCCAACCTGTAGCTGTTCCTGGGATTGCCATGGCCCAGATGTAGGACAAAATGATTGTCAGCTTATATTATAACATCATATTATAAACATCAGCTGCTTCACCAAGAGCAGACCTTTCCTTGCACGATAGATCATAGAATCAACTGGGTTGAAAGAG
>NW_008655710.1:0-5355 GCF_000695815.1 Acanthisitta chloris
GAAGCGATGGCGGCGATCACCTAGTGCCGCCCCCCGTGCCGTGCGCAGGGTCAGCTCCCGCTCGACCCGGGCTGGAACCGCTGCCGGGGCTGGGGCCAGTAGGTGGGTGGTGGAGGGGACTCAGAACCTGAGTCAGTGTCGGTGGTGGTAACCCCAAATGCAGCCCCTTCTGCCCCCAGCATTTCCCAGTGCAGAGGCTCAGCCAGAGCTTTGCCACAGGGCCATTGCAAGGGCAAGCACCTGGCAACTTGGTTCCCTGAGACCTGAGAAGCAAGACCTTTTCCTGGAACATCAGATTACCTGGAGGCAACCGGGCTTTTCCCCTTCCTCCTGAAATGAGAGCAAATGGGAGCCACCAAAGAGGAAGTTAGTGCAGCCTCATCCGGCCCAAGGAGGTCAACTCACAGCCAAATACAACAGGCAGTGTGACCTGCCTGATTGGATGGCAGAAAGACCACTGGATCTGTCAGACCACCTCACCATTTAAGTCGCTCGGCACCATCAAATGCACAGAAAGGCTGAGGAGTCTTCCACTTGTGAGGCTACACAGCTATTCTCTCTGCTACACTGAAATAGTTTGATAATAGTGCTTTCCACTGCAACTAGTTTTTAGTATTCCATCCTTTTCTTGTAGAAACATCACCATTAGTGTTTTCCCTTGTAAATTGCAGCTCCCACATCGATTTTCATTCTTACATTATCCCAGTAACGAATATTAGAGCCTCTTTCTGCCCACCAGCTGTTTCAAGAAATAATACAAAGTTAAAATAATGTCATGACTTTAGACATAACTTTGTGTGCCACCTCCCAGAATACTTATAGGGTGATAGTATGTATCTGTATATGGCCACGCCTCTTCTTCTTCTGTCACTTTTCCAGTCTTTATGTGAGTGAGGTCAATCTCATACTCATTCAGGCATGGTGACTTCGCATTATTTTAGTAAATATATGTTGCTTTAAAAACTAAGTTATATAAATAAAATATGTGTAGAGTAATAAAATTTAATAAAAATAAATATTAGTTTCCTCCCTAACCTCAGTAAATGTTTTTGAGTCTTTCAGGAGCTGCAATGGTTCTCACAAGCTGCTGACTCCTGTCATTCACAACTGCTGCTGAGCACAGTCTTTGCACTTGTTTTTTTAAAGAGGCACTGTACAACATAGTATCAGGAGAGCTGAAGGTAGAAAAGACTAATGCTTCCTAATATTTTAACATACAGTGGCTGGGGCTGGTTCAAAAAACTGTGGCTGTATTTGTACATGCACAGAGGGGCTTGGAAGTGAATGATTAACTGCTCTTTGGTTATTGACCAAAGCATTAATTTTTCAATACAATGAGGCCTTTGAATGATCCAATACCAAGCAATACCAAGTATATGCATACAAACTCTTCATTAGTAAATCTTGCTTGTATTTTCCTAACAGTATCCAAGGAAAATCCAAATGAGAATTTTAAATCATACTCCCACAAGTCTTCTAAATTCAAAATTGCACATCTGCAGAGCAAATCCGTATTAACCATATTCTTCAGTGTAATGCAGTAGAAAATGGATGTATATATGTAAATAATTTCACTCGCAGGATTGCAATGACATGCTCTGTGTTCTTTCTGTACTATAAACATCCATGAGTCACTCATTAACAGCAGTGAGGTCACTTACGTCAATGATACACAGGCAGCTTTTCAATGTAGCTGGCATTTTAAGTGGCATGTTAAGAGTTTCTCTACAGTACTAGAAAATGTTGTTTTCTTCCCTTATTTCTAAATAATGAGCTTTGGGCAGGTAACATTATTCCCATAGATATATTTTTTACCTTTCATCTTAAGAAAACAATGCACTGTAGCAGGGAACAACTGTCCCATCTCATATACTCTGACCTTGCCTTTGTTGCTTTCGATCTTTCTGCAAGATTTCTTTGGTTTGTGAATACCTGAGGCAAAATTCAGACCTTAGTGAGGTCAAGATTAAAAACCTCCTACTGATCTCCCCAAGATCTAGAGTTTATCTCTGTGTTTGCATTGCTGTTTTATATCTCTAGCTTGAAGGTTAGAGTGACATTTCCTTCTCTTCGGGGGATTTTTGGTGTGTTTTTTTTGTACTGTTTCATTTGGTGAAAGACATTTTGTAACAGCTAATGTGGCTGTCACATCTCCTAATATCTACAGTGCAGTGCATTCCCTTTTACTTTAGTGATCTGTTATAACCTTTTACTTGGTGAGGGAGATAAATACTGACTGGTATCCACTCTTACAAGATACCGGTAAATATGTTTTGATTTATTAAATTCACTTTTTACTTGGCTTCTGGTGATACTTCTAATTCCAGCTCAGAGTATCATCAGTAGTTGTTTACAAGGTAAAAGTCAGCCATTACTAAATCCTTCAGACTTGCTAGTTAACAGTTAACAATTAACAGGCTTTTAAAATTTCCAGTCATATTCAGAGTTCTACATTCATTTCATAGACTGAGATTAAAGCTAATGTTAAAGAAAATGAAAGGGCTGCTGGATAATACATTAACTGTCCACTCCTCCCCTGTATATTTTTAAAATGCTCTGTGATCTCTGATGGCTGACGATGCTGAACTGGGCTTCCATTTCTTGAGTGAGGGTGGTGGGGTGGCCCTGGTGGGTCCCCCATCTCTTCCTCAGCAGGCTGCTGCCAGCACCTGGGGCTGCACCACAGCAGGACTGTGAGTACCAGTAGGGCTGCTCTGGCACCGAGCTGCTGCACAAAATATCCACGGGTGGCCTCTGCGGTGCTTAGTTAAGAGTGATCTTTCATGGCATGTAGGAGTCCTGTCCTATTGCAAATGCTAAACAGTGACAATTACCAGATGCATCAGCAAGTTTTAAAATGTCCTCAGTCTCACGTGCACAGAGTACTTTTTGTGCCACAGTCAGTATCCTGGAAATGACTGAGCCAGGTTTTTTCCACCCATACAAAGATGCCATTTAGTTGGTTAGATCTTTGTGTAGACCTGGGAGACTCCATCTGGCCTTGGAGAAGCTCTGCTGACAGCTCACCTGCTGGCGCTGAGATCTGATTAGGCTACTTATGTATAGTCTGTAACTCGAAATTCACATGAAAGGCTATTGAAATATGCATTATGCAGTACTATCTACCAGAATTCATTTGTCCTTTTTATGTAAATCCTAAATTATTCAGTAAGTTGATTCGGGGTTTTTTTTTTCCAAGTTCAGGTTGGATATAATACCAAATATTATTTTTTTAGTTCACTGTGAAATGTTAAATTACATGTAAATAAATATATAGACTCCACAGTCACATAATGAATGTTCTATTCATACTGTCAGTCTATTCTAACAAAAAATATTCCATTATATGTTTTGAACTTTCTGTGGTATTCATGTAGCATATGGTTTCCATCTCACGTTTAAAAGGGTGACACCCTTTACATGTGTCCCTAAGAAACTTAGCTGAGGTATAATGCAATTGCCTTACTGTTCCTTTCATGTTTATAACAGGTTCTGGGTATATATATGTTTCCAAATTCAGTATCAGTATAACTCCACAAATCCACAAAATGCAGACATCTGTATTTAGGCTTTTAAAATGGCTTAAGACGCTCAAGGGCTAGCCTGAAAAAATAAAGTGATTTTATGCTATTATTTCAACCTTTTAGCTCTTTAGGGTTCTTTATAGCTAGGTTTTGACCTTGTAGGACCATGACTGAGCTTTTAACATAGAATTGGTTTTTGTCTGATACCTCTACACAGACATAAGCAGATGAGGTACTAGTGAGGAAAAACACGAAACACATCAGCCCATTGTTCTCTCCAGTTGTACTGGAACTAAATACAATTTCCACCTCAAGTGCATACACCCCTTCTTATCTTGCAGCCTCACATTTTGTTCTTTTGCCAGCAGTTTTACTGGTATTCAGCTCACTGTTTCTATTTCTGTTTGCCACATTTAACAGAGCTCAGGCATTCGTGTGCACAAATACAGGGTATCTGAACAGTTAGGCAAACTTTCTTTTTTTATATTAATATTACCTTCTTTATATTGTTTTTGTTCCCCAAAGTATGGAAGAGAAAGCAAGAGCAACCAAATGAAGGAGTGTTTATCTTTGTGTTACTGCACCCTCACTCCACCATCTGAGTCATAGCTCTGCAGAAACATAAAAAACAAAGGTGGCCAGACAAATGAAACACCAGCATTTCAGCCAGCTGGTAGATCCACTGTTGGCTGCTATATGCTGAGTAGAAAATGGCGTTGCAGTTACTGATTTTGAGTGAAACACACCACACTTAATGAGGCTTGAAAAAAGCAATTAAACTTGCTGTCTTTCTCATCGCCTGATCACCTGTGTATAATCTGGTTTTCATTAACTGGTAATTAACTGTTTGTGTTTTTATAGGAATGAACAGTATTGAATCATCTTCCATTTTATAAACAACAAATTGTAAGATTTTTTAATATAGCTGTGGACAAGATCTTAAGTTTACACATGCATGTTTTAAGACATAGAAAAGAGTACCAGACTTCATCTGTTTTACAACTCTTTAGTTTTTTTTCTAGATTTCATAAAATAAAATAAAAAAAGAGAATATGCAATTTACTTGTTTAAAGACTGTTCAGAGTGTAAAGTGTCATTCTGTTTTATGAAGACTGTGACTTTCCTGAAATAGCCTGTGGGTTTTTGGTGTACACTGTTTAATCTGCCCAAGAGCAGTATTGCTTTCTAGTGACTCTTCCTCCACCACATATTGTACACTCCACCTCAATGGACTGATTTTATTTACTGCTGAGTCAATATTTACCACTTTGCTACTGCCTGCAGTACATTTAATCCCTGTCTGAGCAACTGAATGGTATCAGGAGCTTTTTTAAGCATTTAGGCATTAATCCTGTCATATTAAATGAGTTTCTAGTGAAAGTTAAGGGTGCTCAACACCCCAAAGTGCTGGAATGCCTTGGTTATTACTGTTTATTGCTTGTATTACTATAGCCCTGTAGGACTATTGCAATAGTGGGAGAGGAGCACAGGTGGTGTTTGCCTCAGTTCCTGAAGTAGCAGAGATGGATGAGGAAAGGAGTAGGAAAACCCACCTTATCAGTAGGTGGCTAAAAGATTGGTGCTACCAGCAGATTTTCAACTTTTTTGACCATGGGGCATATTCTGTGTTACCAAGGCTGCTAGAGTCAGATGGGCTTCATCTCTCTAGCAGGGGTGAAAGAATTCTAGCCCATAAGTTGGCAGGGCTGATCAGGAGGGCTTTAAACTAGGTTTGAAAGGGGAAGGGCTGGAAACGAAACCAGGCAGAGATGAGCCTCAGGGTGGGAAGTCAGTTAGGAGTTATATCATCAGCCCAGCTGAGGTGCATGTA
>NW_008655711.1:0-205 GCF_000695815.1 Acanthisitta chloris
GGGAGTGAGGGGGGAAGAGGTGTCCAAGAGCATCCCTGGGATGGGCAAGGGGACGGGATTGCCTGGGATCATCCCAGGGGTGGGCGAGGGGAAGGGAATGCCTGGGATAGTCCCAGGGGTGGGCAAGGAGAAGGGATTGCCTGGGATCATCCCGGGGTGGGCAAGGGGAAGGGAATGCCTGGGATAGGCCCAGGGGTGGGCGAGG
>NW_008655711.1:263-4941 GCF_000695815.1 Acanthisitta chloris
TCCCAGGGGTGGGCGAGGGGAAGGGAATGCCTGGGATAGTCCCAGGTGTGGGTGAGGATGCAGGAGGATGCCCAGGAGCATCCTAGGGTGGGTGATGACATGGGGAGGCACTGAGCTGCCTGAGCCAAGGAGATCCAGGGGAAGGGCAGCAGGGATGTGTGTCACCTGTGGAAGGGCAGCAGCACCCAGTTTTGGGGAGAAACCCCCCAAATCCATCTCCAGGAGGCTGGGCAGGGGCAACAAAGCTGTTTTGGTGACCAAAACCCCTCGGTGCCCTCAACACTTATCCCAACAGCCACCACCAGCTGTGACCCTGGGGTGAAACAAACCCTCCCGAGCTCTGGGTGCCCTCAGATCCTCAATGCCACCCCGGGGGGACATCCCAGAGGGGAGAACAGGCTCGGTGACACCAGGTGGGTGACAGCACATGCCAGCACACGGGGCAGAGGGGAGGAGGCCCGGGACGGGCGCCAGGGGTGGCTTTATCAATTAGCAGGTGGAGGTAAACAGCACGGTAATTACAGCCAGGGAGGATGATGCTAAACTGGGAAGGTGTTACCGACACCACTGAGGACAGGGATTAGCCCAAAAGGAGCGAGGGGGGAGGCAGAGCTGGGGGGGCGACCAGTGGGGAAGGTGACAGTGCCCACCAGTTGTCCCATTTTGTGCTGGAATGGGAAGAAGGATCCAGGGTAGGCAGGGAGGGATGGAGGAGAGGGGAGGTGGCACGAGAGAAAAGGATGGATTTTGGGGTGCTGATGGGATGTGAGAGCAAATCCCGAGGGGAGGCAGCCAGGAGGATCCCACAGCATTCCCATCCAGGCGTGGGCAGGGTGAGGAGGAAGAGGGATGCTGGTGCCAGGGAGGTTTTCCAGCGGTTCCCACTGCTGACTGTGCCACACTGCTGCTCCTGGCTCCCCACTGTGATGCCCCACGCTGTCACCTCGGGGCACAGAGGGTGTGACAAAGCGCAGCTGGGACAAGTGTGTCCTGGCATCTGATCCCACAGCATTCCCATCCAGGCGTGGGCAGGGTGAGGAGGAAGAGGGATGCTGGTGCCAGGGAGGTTTTCCAGCGGTTCCCACTGCTGACTGTGCCACACTGCTGCTCCTGGCTCCCCACTGTGATGCCCCACGCTGTCACCTCGGGGCACAGAGGGTGTGACAAAGCGCAGCTGGGACAAGTGTGTCCTGGCATCTCCTGATGGTGCTGGGACAAGTGGGTCCTGGCATCTGTCATCCTGATGGTCACAAGGCTCAGGGAGCATCTTCCACGTAGGCTCTGCCCCAAGTGTCACTCTGTCCCAGGTGTGTGCCAGGGGGTGAGTCTGGCCCTTTCCTCCAAAACACTGTGGCCAGGGATGGGGAAGAAGGAGGGATGGATCAGCACAGTGCTGGCACAGGGGAGGAGATAAGGATCAGGTGATCCAGAACCATCCAGGCCTTCTGCAGGTGATGCCTCCTGCCAGGCAGCAGGAAAAGCTGAGCTGGAGCCTGAGAAGATGAGGGAAGGATCCCACCAACATCTGTAGTACCAAGATCTACCAGCTGCAAACCAGGAGCTTCTAGGTGTGTGTCCTCGTCACTTCCTGACCCCAGGGATGGGGTCTCAACTCTTGGTGCTCCTCCTCAGATGCAAATCCCATCCTGTGGAGACCTCTTGGCTTCAACAACATCCTGTAAGGCCCCGAAGACCCTCAGCAGGGAGGATCGAGGTGTTGGTGGCCTCCTCAGGACCCCAGCACTGCCGTGGAGAAGGGGAAGGCAGCAAGTTGTGTGGAGCTGGTGGTACGTGACTGGCAAGCCCTTCCCTCCTCCCCAGAACACAGATAGCCCAGAACAGGGATGGAAAGTGCCGTGTTTCCGTAGCAACCAACATTTTCGTGCAAGGTGCTGCACGCACTCCCCGCGTTCTGCCACCCAAGGGTGCTCCTCACCTTCCTGCTCCGTGCTGGGGGTCCTGCCTGGTGGGATACCTGGGCCTGGCTGGCAGAGCAGGTCCCCAGAGCCATGCCCCCCATTGGCACCTGGTGGGCTCCTTTCCTTCACCTCCTCGGCCGCAGAAGGAGCCAAAAGTGTTGGCACAACCTTGAGTGGCTCCTTGCTGTGGCACCACATCCGCCATGCCACCACCTGCCTGTTGCCAGTATCTCCAGCATCTTCCAGCTTAAGCCACTGGTGGAGATGGGCACAACCAGCACCATCACCACCACAGCACCCTCAGGTGAGGGTCATGGGGCTCTCCCTGTACATCTCCAGTTCCTACCATCCACCTCGGCTCATCCAAGTTGCACAAGGTGACACCACAGAGACCAGCAGCTCCAAAGCCAACCCTCAGCCCCTGATGGCTGTGGGACCTCCAAGAAACTCAGAGCACAGACAATCCCAGCTCATCCCAACCCAACACATGATCCAGCAGCTGATCCAGCCTTGTCATGGTCACTAAAGACAGCCAGCTGGAAATCCACTTAGAGACACCAGAGCCCACGCAGCACAGTGCCCATGAGCTCCAAAGCCAAGTCACCAAAGCCACAAAATGCCATTCCTGACTGGGCCAGGTGTGCTCTAAGTCACTACCAGCCTTTGGATTCTCCCTAAATTAAAACCTCTCCAAGCCCAGGAGTGCAATGAACACCCAGGATGGGCACATCTACCCTGGAACGACTGGAGCAGCAGCTCCTGCAGGCCCAGCTACACATCCAAATCACAAGGCAGGAAATCTGACCACAATACCAATACCTCCATGCCCCAGGAACACCAGGAACATGGTACCAACACCAGACACCAGCGCTACCAGCAAGGCCTTGGGATAGAGGACACTGTAGGACACTCAACTGCTCCATCCCAGCAGAGCCAGACCCCTAAATCCTTTCTCTGGGATCCAGCACAATCCCACCTCCAGGAGCTTTCCAGCTCCCCATCCCTGGGGGAAGGATTTAACCACCACACGCCACCAATCCCAAACATCCAAGCGCCTCCAAGCTCCTTCTCCCACTCGTTCCTCGTGCCCGTACAAGCGCCAGCGCTGAAACCCAGTAGGTTATTTTTATCCCAAGCGATCCAGGCTGGGGAAAAAAAAAAATAAAAATCCCCTGAGGAGCTGCACCTGGGGCGATTTGGCTGGCGAAGGGCGCGGGGGCATTATCGGCTGAAGGAGAGATCCTCTTTGCCCACCGTTATCCGACAGCTGCGGAAGCCGCCGGGAACGCGGTGCCAGGGTCAAGGCGGCGGCACGAGCAGGGAAAACAAGCTCTGAGGTCAAGGACAAAGCAAGGACACACTGGATTATTTTTTTTTGGGGGGTGGGTGGCTGCCTCCCACCCATCCCTACGTGGCTGGGGCAAGGGGGAGACGCAAGGACGGAGCCGTCGCCTTCGTGGTCACCCAACGTCCTGGTGTGGCCGTGGTGTCCTGTAAATAGAACTGAAGGAGAAGGTGGGGGCTGAGAGAAAATGGGTTATTTGCTCGACAAAACTCATGTAAAAAAATAATATTTAAGGCAATACAACACTAGGAGAAAAGAAATCTGTACAAACAGGTTGCAAAGTCGCCAGCGAAGAGACACAGCACCCACTTGTCCTGCACATTTCCAGCCATTTTCCATCCCCCTGTTACATATTTTCGTTTTGCTTTCCAAACCAATATAGCTCATTATTTTTTTAAGCAAATAAAGATATTTACTACAGATTTTGATTGTCAGCAAACACAATATATTTACTGCATTAGCATTTGCTCACAGTGCAAATGGTACAACAATACATCAGTTCAATATTTCGGATTTTTTCCCTTAAAAATGCTGTATGCATTAACTATCATATTTGCATTACAACATGACAAATGAGCAAATGAAATGTGTGTGAAAATTATCACCTTTTCACAATATCAAGCATAATTTTTTTTTAACCTTAGTATAAGGTACTATAAATCCAAGAAATAAAAACATCCACAAAATATATTACATCTGGTATGATTTTTTCTTTTTTTTTTTCTCTAAGTACTCAACTTTATACAAAAGTCTTTCAAAAAATATCATTCCCTTAGGTTTGTGTGGTTAAACCTGATTGTGGTTTGGTTTTTTTTTTTTTTTGCTCCTTTCAGTTCACATAAATTAGATTTCATTCTTCCTCTTCTCTTTATTTTTTGTAGGTTTTTAATGTAGTTTTTTGTGTGTGTGTTTTTTTGTTTTTTTGTTTTTTTCACATGCAGACATCAAACCTGGATAGCACGACCTTTTGGCAACAAAGATTTTTTTGTCTTTTTAAGTCATTATTATTCTTATTTTTGCTTAGTTTAGCTTAAATGTCTGAGCACAGTTTTATTAAAACAAAAGAAGAAAAAAATCAGAGCAGTCATGCAATGACATGCACATACCAGAAGGAGAAAGGAAAAAAAATAAAAAAATTAATAACATAACAAAATAGAGGACTAATTGATTTTTTTTCTCCTCCGGACTTGGGTGGTTTAAAGTGACCAAATAAAAGAAAATAAAAAGATCTCACATTATAAAAAGTATTCAGCAAAATACTGGGGGTGTTGGGGTTTTTTTGTGGGGTTTTTTTTTCTGCATTTCTGGAAAGAATTTCCCTTCTCTGAGGGTAAAAAAAAAATAATAAGGAAAAGAAAAAAAATTAAAAATCATCAAACAAACCCAAAAGCTGCTGCTGGGATGTCACTCCCTG
>NW_008655712.1:0-831 GCF_000695815.1 Acanthisitta chloris
TGGCTGAGGTTAAACCACAACAGAGCTTGTGAGTGATTGTCTTTGCATCACTTGTGGTTTTGTTTTCTTTAATTTTCTTCTTTACTTATTTGTTGGGGCCTGGCTAGCAGAGGAGCTGTAACCTGCGCAATAGTTAAAGGAATGCTTAAGCAATTAAAAACAAGACACACAAAATAGGTCTTGCTGACCTTGCTTCTATCTTCATGCACTCCTGTGTCTTCAATCCAACACCTTATAATGGTCTTGTTCTCTCCTGCTGCCAGGGCTTTCAGGTTTGGTTTTGGTTTTACTGCCTTATAGATAAGTCGTTTTGCTAACATGCTGAGAATAGTGCTGTTGTTTAGGTTCTCATAGACACTGTATAGCTCTTGTTATCAGTTTCCCAGGATGTGAGAGCAGGATGCAGCTTAAACTTGTAACCTATCATAAGTAAGAATTGTATGCATTGACAAGTTGAGCAACCAATCCAAAGTTGTGTGATCAGCGCATAGCTGCATGTACGGGAGACTTTTTACTATAAATACTGTTAGGTGCCCTAAATAAAGTTGGCTATCAGAGCATCATATTGGTATGTGCTGCAGTCCGTCCCTCGCACGGACCCCAACATTGTGGTGACCCCGACGTGCCCTTCGCATCGAAGAAGTGATACTTGGCATCGGAGAACGCGGACTCCTTCGCATGGAAGTGCCAGGGCAGCAGGAAGGGGCGAGGGGACTGCCGAGCCGGCTGGGGTAAGCCGATTCGAGAGTGACGGGAACTCGTAGGCCTATGTGTTTCGGCAGTATGGTATGAGTGGCATCTGCACGGGAAAAGGCGGCTGGAAAATGCATT
>NW_008655713.1:0-6810 GCF_000695815.1 Acanthisitta chloris
GCGGCACGGGCGGCCTGAGTGAGGGACGGGCGGGGACTGTAGCGCTCCTCCCCGCGTTTCCCCCGGCATTTCTCCCCGTGTTTCCCCCTGCGTTTCCCGGCGCTCCCTCTGTCTGAGAGACACTCATCGGACCGGAGCAGCGGTATCGGCCCTGGGCGCGGTTCACCGCCCTATTCCTCTGGAATCTCCCACAAGGCCGCGGTGAGTGAGGGAAAGTCCCTAGGGCTGAGGGGGAGTCGTTCTCGAAGCGTTTCGGTTGGGGTCTGTGTAAACCTACGGCGCTGAGGGCTGACCCCAGCGCGGTGCTGGTCGTGCTGAGGTGTATCTTGGCACAGCTGCAGACGGGAGGGAATCCCCTGAGCCTGCCTGAGCCTTGGTGTTAACTTCTCCTAACCTTTCCTCTTCTAAGGTGGCTCCGTCATGGATGACACCGTTGCTGAGTTTATCCGAAGAACTGTGTTAAAAGTCCCACGGGATGGAATCAAGGACGTGCTGCAGAAATGGGGTTTTCTCTCCGAAGCACAGCTGCAGACCCTGAACGTCTGTCAGACCAAGGACCACGTTGCTCAAGATGTTGTTCAGCTGTGTGAGGCAAGTCCTTTGGGATCTGGCAGTGATATACAGGATACGTGTTGAAGCACTACCAAAAGAACATTGCTTGGCCACAACACAGCAGCAAAGGGCAGTTTGTAGTCTGGAAGATGTAAAGCTGAGCTGGTAATACCATCAGTTTTGTCTGATTGATAGGAGTGTGGAATTGACCCATACTAAGTATGCAGGTACATGTTTTGAGCTCACCAGGTAGCTAAAGCTCAGTGAGTTACATCTTCAAAGTGAGTTACATCTTCAAAAATGGGTGTATGTCTAAATTGTGAAATAAAGGCATTGACTGGGATGTCTAGTCATTATATAGTGCTGATTTAAATCTATTTAGTATGGGTAATGACAGTGCTAGTTTATGTTTTTAAGACTTTCCAGTTTTATTTTTTAAACTTCCTTGGCCAGAACTACTTCTGTTCAGTGTACTGTAAGCAAAAAAGAATTCTCTAAGTCTTATTTTGCTCTACCAGGAATCCTTATACATACCAGAAGTCTTTATAGTGTCATAACTGAGATAGATACCATTATTATTGATATATTTTAAATTCTATAGCTTTTTCTCTCATTCTCTTTGAATTTCGTACTCAGAAATGAATCACCTGGAGTGTAGATCAAACTGCAGGAAAGAAGCTAATAAGTTCTTCCCTGTAAGATACCAAATATCTTATTTTAAAATAGCTTTTGTTTCTGAAACATTTGTGTCTGTAACAAGTTGTGTCATGAAGTTTCATAAAAATCTCTTCATACTGTACAGGTTAAATAAGGAGAAACCAAACACTTTAAAACACTTAACAGTGAAATACTTGTCAGTGTTGCATTATGCCATGAATACCCATTAATTGTGCTTTCTAATTGCTTGTACATCTAACTGTAAGGACAATGTTCTTGCTGCCTCACACAGGGGAAGACTTAAACCTTGCTGAAATAGTTTTCATGATTGATTTCTTAAAACTGTTGTGTGCACCCTGGGACCAGGTGTGGTGTCTTTGAGGAGGGAGTGTGTGCTGAGGGCTTCAGTGCAGTGTGATTTAAGTGATCAATACTGAGATGTTTTGGTTGCTAAACAGTGTGACAAAGCATTCTGGACCTGCAGTTCACCATGCACTGTTGTTCTTTCTAGGAAAATTCTGCAGATATACAGCAAGCAGCAGTTCTAGATATCATTTGTAAGTAAAAAATGAATTAAAATAGGATATTTATTTTTTTCTGAGTAACTTGATAATACCTTTAATTACACAGTGATTACCCTAGTGCAGTACAGATGCGTTTGGTGTGAGCAGATCACGTTTTAGGTGATGAGTCTTATTGAATAGAGCTCAAGGGCTCAAACTCAACAAAAGCATATTTGCTTCTTCAAGGTCTGAATAGATGTGAACTGTGGTTCATATATACATGCAACGCCAGGCTGGATGAAGCTTTGAACAACCTGCTCTAGTGGGGAGGTGTCCCAGCCCAGGTTAGGGGGTTGGGACTAGATAATCTCGCAGGTCCATTCCAACCCCTAAAATTCTATAACTCTATACACCTGTGTCATGCCCAGCACACAGTTATAAATACAGAGAGATAGGCTGGACTCTAGTACACACCAAAGTCAGTAATTCCGTGTTCCAGCAGCAAGTAGTGACATAGGTGAAATTATCGGCAAATACTCCAGTTGGAACTCTTAACTCCAATATTAGTTCACAACTGAATTATATAATAGTTTAAATTTCAAGTATTCTTTTAGCACTCTAGAGGTCTCACATTTGAGTTTTGGTCACTTTAGGTAGAACTCTTTCTTAAATACTGAACCTCAGAGATGCCCTTTATTAGCTGCTCACTGAACTACAAAAGAACTTCCAATCCCTTTTAATAAAAAGCTATTTTGCTTTTATGTTTACCATGAGAACGCTGAAAAAGTCACTAATTCTGTTAGCAGAAGTTACCTTTTTTTTTGAAGCAACCTGTTTGTAAAAGCATTGTAAAACTGTTTCTCTAATGGCTATATGATAATACACTTACGTTATTGAGTGATTCTTATTTTTCTTAGACACCCACGTCTATCAGAATAAAAGAAGGTGGAGTGTTTACCGGATGAAGAAAACGGGTAAGATGTTGTACCTGTACTTGCTGCAGTCCCACAGTTCTCAGCAACTTAGTGCTGTTCTGCCTCATATCCTACGTTTTAAACACAAATATAATCTAGTTCAGGATTTTTTCTGTGTGGGCATTTTTAGCTTCTTACTGCAGTGTAGTATGGATTTTTCAGTGGAGATATCTAATGTTTTTAGAATACTTTCCATCAACAAGCAATTATTAGAAATTAGCATTTCTAATATTAATATGTTAACCTTTTCTCTACATAGCAACAATGAGGGTCAGAATTAACACAGAGCTCTCTGTATGTGGCTGTGCAACTTAAGCTTTTTCTGCTTAGCTTTGTTTCAACAAAACTAAAACCATCTCTGAACTAGTCCCTGTACACACAATTCTTACTTCTGTTTTGGTGTTTTTCCTCTTGTAACAGGAGAAGAAGTGGAATATTTTGGCCTAACAGATTTCAAAAAGAATTTGGTGTTTTTCCTCTTGCAACAGGAGAAGAAGTGGAGTATTTTGGCCTAACAGATTTCAAAAAGAAATTCAAAAGCAGAATTTGGTCAGCCTTGAAAAATGTAAGAATAAATCCATTCTAAATTGGTTACACAGCTCTGGTGTCAATATGTTGTTTTCACAACTTTTACTTACAGTTTGTGTCAAAAATTAAATGGAATTATTCATTTGGGAATGGTAGGAACTACATGTGAAATAGTTAAAATGTATCGCATAGCTGTTCTAGCAGCTTCACAATTAT
Organism: Acanthisitta chloris; assembly: GCF_000695815.1. Lineage (NCBI taxonomy): Eukaryota > Metazoa > Chordata > Aves > Passeriformes > Acanthisittidae > Acanthisitta > Acanthisitta chloris. The sequence continues at coordinate 3,431 of NW_008655713.1, forward strand.
GCTGGAGGGAAATAAAATGAAAGCTTGTCTTAAAATGTGACTGGCTTCAAGAAAGGCAGTGTGTTCATGCTTTCCAGCAGATCTTTGCCCTGTTTGAGTGTGTATGTTGCCCAGATAAGCTGATATTGCTTTGTGTGTTACTCAGTGACAACAGACAACAAAAATCATATCAAATGGATTATTAAGGGAGTAGCCACTAAACAGGTCAAGGAAATTCAGATATAACTTAGATTAATAGCAATATTGTATTCATTTCCTTTTAGTTCTGGTTTTGAAAGCGTATCTTGTGATGTCAGTGAGAACTTGGCTCTAGGGTTTCTTTACATTATAATGACTGAAAGGAGCACTGTCAATAGCAAAATGCAGTTTCTAGACTGCAGAAATGAGCATGGGAAGGAAAAAAGGGGGAAGGAAATTCTCGTCTCAGCTTTTTACTAAGCAATTTGCTTTAGCTCAGCAGCTTCATTTAGGCAAGGTAATGGAAAATGCCTCTGGCTAATTACCTGTGTCACTCCTTGACACCCAGTGCATTCCCACTGATAATGGGAGAGGGCAGCAAATACCAATCAGACTCAGCCAATCAGCTGCAGTTCACAACACTCTTATAATCAAGTTTGCAATATTTGTAAAAAAAAAAAAAAAGCACTAAAACTTGGCTTAATGTTGGTCCAGCAATTTAAATGGTTTATGCCCTAGTTAGACTGAGAGCTTGGTTACATCTGCCTCAGCCAAAAAGTGAGTCAATTTCATTTTTAAAAGGAAAATTTTCAGCTCAGTCACCCAGACTGAGTCAGGGTAGAAATAAGGAAACAAGGAGGAAATCTACAAGAATAGGAAAGGGAATCTTCAGATTTCTGATTCTGTATTCATGAGCAGTGATAGGTATAATATTCAGGTATAAAGTCACAAGTTGTTCAACAGTTTAGTTTCTCACAAAATGAGCATACTGGAATTATTGCCACTATTCCTCCATCTAAACAGATATCTTTGTGTATTGTTATCTTCCCCAAAAATATATCAAGGGTGTTTTTATTTTCACCCTTCAAAAGAAAATGTATATTAACAGGAAGAAAAGTAGCATTAGAGTTTTGGATGGTGATTCTTCTTTTTATCTGTTTGTGAGATTGTTTTTCTGTGGAAATTTGACTTAAGTACAATCTTGACCAAAATAGTGAGTTTTGTTTCTTATCTTATGTTTGGGCCTTGTGAGCACAGGGTTAAGAGATGACAAAATCTTTATGGACACCCAAACGTGCTGGTAAATCAAAGCTTTTCTTTTTGTATCAGGTCACTATCACCTTCAGAGAATATGAGGATAATGCAATCTGGATTAGAGTTGCCTGGGGAACACCACACACAAAGCCAAACCAGTACAAACCCACCTATGTTGTGTACCACTCACAGACTCCTTATGTCTTCATTTCTGCCTCACTGCTGAGGGGCAATTTGCCCCTGCTGTATCAGGTAGAGAACAAAACTGCATAGACCTTAACTTCACCACAGTCACCTAGAGCTGTAATTGTGTTAGTTTTTAAGAGGATAGATAAAGATTCTTCATTTAACATAACTTAGATATTGCATATATTTTTTCTTAGCTCATGATAAAGATGAGCCAAAAAACCAAATCTGATTGGTGCATCATGAATAAATTCAGTTTATTGGGATTTTTACGGACCTTGAATTGTTCTGATTACTTAACCAAGTGTTAGTGAGTGTTCAGTTGTCTCCTAGAAGTTGAAGAACATTGCATCAACACAGTTAACTTTAAGAACTAAACACATGACTTCATTGGAGAATGCGATTAATTAGTTTTAAAATATGTTTTCTGTCAACATGTCGTGGTCACTGTGGGTAGTCTTTCATTTTTACCTCTATTTAGCAAACTTCTGTAGTAGTAATTTAACTATTTTATTATTCTGTTTATTTGTCAGCTAATAAGGCTGCAAGGTTTATCTTGTTATTCCTGTGAATGCTTTCAACTGTTAACCTAAGCTTAATAAGTCTATGCAAGGGTTTTTTTCAGCCATGAGAATCCTAGTTAAAGGGCAGTTGCTTACCCTGAAACAAAACCATCACAATGTCTAGATATACTATACTTTTTACATATTATAAGCACAGTGATGATTAAGACTGATGTTAAAACAATTTCAATTTTTATTTTAAGGCCCTGATTGTTGCTTCCAACTACCATGAAATCCATGAAATGGAGCTTCGAGGTCATTCTTTAGACTCCCTGAAAGATATTGTGTTTAAGAGATATAGCCAGGTGAGCCACTGCACAGGTGAATCCTAAGATAAGTCTTGCTTTTTGTTACAGGCCTAGTTCTCACCCCCTAATGGGGGAACATTCACCTTTTCCAAGAGATCATCAAGTTAAAATAATATTGAGCTACTGATGTGCACAGACTTTGATGAAGGTAACATAACAATGGGGATGTAATTGCTTGGTATCCCAACTGTTCTTTATTATTGCTATTCCTGATGGCTAAACTCCAACCAAAACTTGTATGAACACTTCAGTCCTAGGATTTTTTAGCATAATTTTACTAGGCTACCTCAAGCCATGAGGCATGAGCTGAAGGCTGTTACACTGCTTATCCCTGGAAAACTTGTAAATAGGGAAATGTTCATCCTAGGATGGCCATTTTTTTCTTAAAATGTTTGGCTTTCTGACTTCTAGTAATGGTCATAAATTGGAAGAATGCTCACTTTCAGAATGAGAAGTAAAAAGAAAGTGGAAGTGAACTAAAAATCTTTTTGTCTCTTTCCATTTAGCATTTCCAAACGTGTTCTCCGACACTTGTACAAAGCACTGTAGAACCAGAAAGTGGTATGTATATCAGAAATTACTGCTGGCTTGTGAAATGAGATTCATAATAGGAAATGTAAATGTTAGCCCTGGTACTGGCAGTCACTGGGAGAGGTCAGTACTTCCCCATGACTGGCATTAGACACAGGTATGAAACCAAAAACACTCGATGCCTAGTATTTCCTTTCACATTAGCTTGGGTTTTTTTCTTAGTAAGAACTAAAAATATAAATTATGGAGACAACTACCTTATCAAGGTAGTGCAAGGTGCTGGGCCATTGCAATCCCAGGCACACCTACAGGTTGGGTGGGGAAGTAATTGAGACCAGCAGTGAGGAGAGAGACTCAGGTGTGATGGTGGATGAGAAGCTCACCATGAGCTGCAGTGTGAGCTTAGCCCAGAAAGCCAGTCAAATCATGGGCTGCATCTGAAGGAGTGTGGGCAGCAGGTCGAAAGAAGTGATTCTCCCCCTCTGCTCTCGTGAGACCCCACCTGGAATGCTGCACACAGTTCTGGTGCCCTCAGTGTAAGAAGGACGTGGAATTGTTGGAGCAAGTCCAGAGGAGGCCA
>NW_008655713.1:7197-12198 GCF_000695815.1 Acanthisitta chloris
AGGTGATCTGTTAAGGTCCATTCCAACTCCTAAAATTCTGTGATTCTATGGTCAAAAATTTGTTAAAATGATTATTTTCAAACTTTCACTGGAGTAATCTGATCAGTAAAACTATTGCATTAGCTGGCAAAGTTGTCTTTCTGTTTTCTCTTCCCGACTCTTTTCCCCTGCAGATTTAAGGATAGTTCAGGAAAACAGAAGTGAGAAAGAAAGAATCCAGAGGCTGACCCAGGAAGCTTTTGGAGATGGTCCCCAACCGAAACTCGAATTTGCACAGTATAAGGTAATAAAAGCAACAAATCTGGGGATGTTTTTTAATAATTTTAATGTAGTGTTAAGTTACATTCAATTGCAAATTGAAGAAATGCTATGTTTTTTTAAACTTCAAGGGAGGACATTTTAAAAGAAATTAGGTAAAAATCTGCCTTAGAAACAAGTGTGCATTGGGATTTGGTCACTCTTAGATCACATTTCAGTCTTTCAGCCTTGTGAACTGAGCTTTTTGACTTGGTTTTGTAGTAAAGACAGATTTAGACCAGCAGTGTGCTGAAGCATGAGAAATTAGAGTTGTTTGAAGTCCATGCAAAGGTCATGCTACATATAACATCACAATTAACTTCTTGAATGATGCACAGATTTTAGCTGATGAACAGACTGAAAATGCTAAGAGATGTTTAATGAACGTTGCTGAACAAGTTGCCTCTATCCTTCAGCGGAAAACTGCCACAGGGTGGCACCCTCCGATTTTATTACAACACTCCTCCAGCTGGAGTCACGTTAACATTGCAACTACCAAACAGTCTGACTGCCTAGTGCATTCTTAATGTAATGTTTAAATAGCAACGTATAAATATATTTATTTGTCGTTTTACATTTATAAATATATTCATTGCTTATACTCACTGGTTCAATTTTGTCTTAACAGCTTGAGACAATGTTTAAAAGTGATCCTGAAATGAATGTTTTGAACAAAAAAGAACCATTCAGGTGTCTGGTCAAGTTTTCTAGTCCACATCTTTTGGAATCACTGAAATACTTGGCAGCAGCAGGTAAGTGTTCCAGCTCAACTGGAGGGAAAACCCACAGATGTAAATATTTTTGACATGTTACATTCTGCTTGTGTCTTGCATAAGTGAGAACCTTCCTAGTTTATTTAGAAATAGATAGACATTTAGTAGAATAAAAATGTTATCACTCTGTCTTATGTCTAAAAACATAAGTTTGTTCTGAGAATTACTAGTTTGTACTTGGATGCTCGAGCTGTGGATTTGGTGTTGTAGTTTTGTGTTTCAGTTTCATAACAGTTATGAAAGGTAGATGATGGTTGAGTACAGCTATAATTGTCGGTGTCTCTCTCTCTCCAGGTATGGCTGATGCACCACTCTCACCACTACTTACAAGCATAACACATAAAGCTAGGAATTATTTTAAAGTTAGAGAGAAAAAATGTGTTATTCCAGAAAGCTTTGTAAGCCCTTAATTTAAAACTGATTCACAGAGAAGTATGCAAACTCGTTATTGATATTAGTCTAAGCCATCACAAACTTTAAAATAGTTTTAGGAATGTAACTTAGCCTTTTGTAATATCTTGAAACTTGTTCTAAATTCTGCCTTCTTTGCATTACTTTTCCACGGTTGTCTTTGCAGAGTTAGCCCTTTCCTTAATTAATAAAAAGTTAATTGTAAAGTTTAAACAGAGATTGTCGTCTCTTCAAATTTCAATGTGATGACTCCTGTGACAAAGTGACCTTAGTGGAAGAAGGGAATGCTGTGGGTATGGTCTGTCTGGATTTCAGTGAGGCATTGGACACTGTCTGCCACGGCATACTTCTAGAAAAACTGGCTGCTTGTGATGGGAAGACTCTTTGATGGGCAAAAAACTGGCTGATGACCCAGAGGGTTGTGATTAATGCAGCTAAATCCTATTAGGGATGGTCACTAGGGGTGATTGCCCAGGGCTCAGTGTTGGGGCTGGTCCTGTTTAACATTTTTACTGATGATCTGGATGTGGGGAGTGAGTGTACTCTCGGTAAATTTGCAGATGACACCAAGTTGGGTGGGAGTGTGGATCTGTCTGAGGGTAGGGAAGCTCTAAAGAGAGACCTGGACTGACTTGATCAGTGAGCTGAGGACAACTACAGGAGGGTCAATAAGGCTTAGTGCTGGTCTTGCCCTTGGGACACAACAACCCCGTGCAGCTCCAGGCTGAGGGAGGAGTGGCTGGAGAGGTGTTGGTCAGAAAGGGACTTGTCAGTGCTGGTGGCAGCAGCTCAGTGTGAGCCCACAGTGTGCACAGGTGGCCAAGAAGGCCAAATGGCATCTTGGCCTGTATCAAGATAAATCCCTGACTGCTTGCCTGGAAGTGCTGTGTAGTTCCTGTAACATCCCTGCAACATCCCTGCTTCCAGGAAGTTAAAGATGAAACCTATCTCTGATAATCAGAAAAGGCCAATTCAGTTGTTAAAAAGGGGCTGGAGATGCCTTTCCCAGAAACAAGAGGCAACCACCGGCAGTGGGCCAGGTACTCGGTATGCTAGAGCATTTGGGAACTTTGTGGTAAATCATCATCATCTCAGGCATTTAAGTTATTTGGGAAAGAGCATTAGGAAGAAGTTGCACAGAGTAAAAGTGCATATGTAATCTTAATGGGTCTGAATCCTGGAAGGTTCTGTGAGGGGATGAATGAGATATGTAAAGAGTCAGCTCTTAATGTCCATCACACAAAAGCTGGAATTCTTTCAGAATCCTAACATTATGTTAAGTCTTTCTTCAAATTAACATTTGAATCACACAGGTGGAATTCCTCTAAAACACATCAGTAACAGGTAGTCCTAAACTAACCTCTTTTCACCTCTGAGCTATACAGTTGCTGAAAAACAAGTCAAACCAAAAATCAGTGTATGATAAGTCACGTTTCTTAGTCAGGGCAAACAAACTTTTATGAGAAGACTTAATTTACACATTTATATACAGTTTGAAAACAAAAACATGTCCATACAACCTTTCAAAATAAAACTGCTTCTGCACAGATATATCTACAGTGAACTGGAAATTCCACATACACAAAGTACATGCACAGTGTCTAGATAACAGAATTTGAAAGAAGCACTTGTATACTATGATTGAATCTTCAGATCAAATCCATCTCAAAAAACAGTGCAGCAAGTTACATAAAAATACCTATACAGGTACCAACATTTACCAGCTCTAGAGAATTCCAAGGCAAAGTTGTTTGCATCGGTGACTGTTGCCATTTTGAATCTGCAATCTTTGTCCTCAAGCAAAAAAAAGAAAAAGTGGCAACATGCAAGGATTTCAGAAGGATCAAATATTAATTCAAATATTCTAAAACATGTTCTTTCTCAAAAGAAAATACTTTGTCTTCCACCAAAATAAACTTTCATAAGACATTAATATACCAATAGACAGATTTTTCTTTTTTTAATATTTATTGGCTGTTGTCCTTGGTAAGAAATAATCTGGCTCTGAATGAGTATCTCCTTAAAGCTGGATGGAATCTTCTTACTGACTCCAAGAGTGTCCTCTCCCCCAGGCCCTCTAATGATGTTTGAATACAGTCTTTGTCTCCTAAGATACCAACACTCTTGACCTGCAGACAGGGAGACTCACCCACTTGAGTGGGACTATTCCCCTGTTCACAATGGGGCACTTGTTCCGTTACATCACTGAACTGGAGCCAAAATAACAAAGATCACCTAGAACATTGTAGTCATCTATAGCTGTGGTAGCAAACTGAATAGCTACAGCTGTTGTGCAACCATCCTTGAGCCTCTTCTCAAGGCTAACCAACCCCAACTCCCTCAGCCCTTCCCCATGTCCTCTAACCCTTTGCTGCCCTCTTTGCCCTTGGTTGGACTCACTCCAGTGCATCAATGGCCTTTATAAATTGAGGGGCCCAAAACTGAACACAGCACTGAGGTGTGACCTCACGAGTGCCAAGTACAGGGGGATGATCACTGCTCTAGTCCTGCTGCCACACTGTTCTTGATCCAGGCCAAGATGCCCTTGGCCACCTGTGCACACTGTGGGCTCACAGTCCACAGGCCTCTTGTCCATCAGCACTCCCAAGTCCCTTTCTGAACAACATCTCTCTCCCCACTAATCCCCCAGCCTGGAGCGGTGTGGGGTTGTTGTGTGCCAAGGGCAGGACCAGCACTGAGAACCTCCTGGAGTTGTCCTCAGCTCACTGATCAAGTCAGTCCAGGTCTCTGTAGAGCTTTTCCACCCTCAGACAGATCCACACTCCCACCCAACTTGGTGTCATCTGCAGTCTACTGAGGGTGCACTGACTCCCCATGTCCAAATCATCAGTAAAGCTGTTAAACAGAACCAGCCCCAACACTGAGCCCTGGGGAACACTCCTAGTGACCAGCCCCAATTGGATTTAGCTGTATTAACCACAACTCTGGGCAAGCCTCTTCCAACCTTGATGATTTTATGACTTCAAGTGATTTCCCTGTGTCCCATCTCCCTGTGCTCCCTGCACTGATCCCAAGGTCTGTTGGATTCACCATCCCTTGGGAGTGTTTTAAGAGGTGTCTGGACCTGACACTGGAAGATAGGGTTTAGTGGTTATAGTGGAGTGCCAGGTTAACAGCTGAACTTGATGATCTGAAAGGTCTCTTCCAACCTTCATTAATGGTCTCTTCCAATCCTCAACCCCTGTGTCCCATCTCCCTGTGCTCCCTGCACCAATCCCAAGGGCTGTTGGAGTCACCATCCCTGGGAGGGTTTAAGAGGCATCTGGACCTGGGGCTGGATGTTGTGGTTTAAGGGTTGTAGTGGAGTGCCAGGTTAACAGCCGAACTGGATGATCTGAAAGGTCTCTTCCAGCCTTCATGAATGGTCGTTTTCAATGCTCAACACGGTTTCCCTGTGCTCCCTGCACCGATCCCAAGCGCGGTCAGAGTCACCATCCCTGGCAGTGTTAGGGAGGCGTGTGCGGAGTCACGGTCCCTGGCAGTGTTAGGGAGGCGTGTG
>NW_008655714.1:0-627 GCF_000695815.1 Acanthisitta chloris
GATTCTGGGGCATCCCTATGGGTCCTGGGGTGTCCCTACAGATTCTGGGGCATCCCTATGGATTCTGGGGTGTCCCTACGGATCCTGGGGTGTCCCTACAGATTCTGAGACATCCCTACGGATTCTGGGGCGTCCCTACGGATTCTGGGGCGTCGCTATGGGATCTGGAGACGCACCGGATCCGAGCAGGATGTCGGGGTTCCCCAGAGTGAGGGCGGCGGTGAAGTCTCCCCCTCGATACTCTCCATCCACTTGCCAGTTCACAAACTTGGCCTGCTGCGTCTGCCGGGGAGAAACCACTTTTTTGGGGTCCTCCCTCACTTTCAGGGGTGTCCCCCCGTGTGTCTCCCCAAATTTGGGCGGGTTTCCCTCTCTCCCCCATTCCCATTCCCTCACCTCCATCCAGCTTCCCTCTCTTCTCTCCCAGTTTTTTAGGGTCCCCCCAACATTTTGGGCTCCTACAACCTTTCGGGGTTCCCCCCTTACCTGGAAAGCCACTTTGGAACGGAGGTTTCCGGTTACCTGATGGATCACCTGAGCATTGAGGCTACCACTGTTATCCATGTCTCCCACCAAAACTGGAAAAGCCTTGGAAAAAACAGGTAACACTAGGTGAACCCCCAAAAT
>NW_008655715.1:0-4194 GCF_000695815.1 Acanthisitta chloris
CCGTTTTCCATCTCACTGCTGAGGAAAAGAGGAGAGGAAATGAAACAAATGAAAATACCTGTGGATTTCATAAGAACTAATTTGAACATGAATTCTTTGGAGCACATTAAAAAGCATAGTTCACACAGCTCTTCAGATCACTAAGTTGCTTTGCTGTCTCCCAGCATGGGGCACCTTGTACCTGCCAAGACCCTGGGGCCAAGGGGATGTGGGGACAACACACCTCCTGCTCCAATGCTCTCCAAGCATTTTGGTGGCCAGAGCTGGCAGAGCTGACCAGGAGCTTCTTCTCCATCCCTGAGCAGCCTCAACATTTGGCCAGATGCAGTTTTAGCTCAGCCAAGATGAACCATAGAATCATAGAATCAACCTGGTTGGAAGAGACCTCAAAGATCACCGAGTCCAACCCTACAAGAGTCACTGGAGAGGTTCAGTCAAATCCCTTCCTGCTCTGGTTAGGGGATTATAAGGAACCCATGGAATGGTTTGGGTTGGAAGGACCTTAAAGACCATCTGGTTCTACCCTCTGACATGGGCAGGGACATCTTCGACTAGCCCAGGTTGCTCCAAGCCCTGTCCAGCCTGGCCTGGAACACTCCCAGGGATGGAGCAGGAGATGGAGAGAGGGGACAGCACAAAGGGTCACCTGGAGATGGTGTGTTGAGACTGGGGGAGGCACAGGAGTGTTTGGGAAGCTCCATGCTCAGCCTCAGCTCCAGCCCAGAGGTCACATTGCAGGGAATCAATAAATGCAATTATTACCAACATCACTGGAGCACCTGAGGGATGTGTCTGGAAGCAGAAAGAGGGCAAGGCTGACAAACAGCTTTGACCTAACTCTGCTCCTGACACCTTCCCCTCGAGGCACAGCAGGGCCCTGCAGAGACTGGGGGATGTCAGTGACACTTCCCAAGGGAACAACTGCACAAGGAAAAACCTCCCCCTCTCCATCAAAAAAAACTTGACTTCCCATCAAAATCTCTTGCAAAGGATCAAATTTGACAGCCCCAAAGCTGCTCCAGCTCCTTTCATATTCCACAGGAGTATTGCCAGGGAGAGCTCAGCCCTGGAAATTCCATAGTGCTAACTCTCCTGACACCAACAGCTGCTGCAGGAGAGGTTGGGAGTTTTACCTCCTGTGTGTGGTTTGACCAGGATGAAAGGCCACTGGGTTGATGCTAAAGGTCTGTCCCAATGTTCCCACTAACTTTCCTGTTGTCCTCAGCACAGGGAATGTGTATCCAGAGGGATTGAGGGCAGGAGGGGAATGGGGCTGAGCTGGTGGGGCAGGTAAGTGCTACCTGCTGAGCTGCCAGCAGAGCAGATCCATGGAACGTGCCTCTGGCAGCCTCATGGGTGACAGCAGTTGTGTGGGAAGATTAATGGAGAAAAGGTTGGATAAAATAGAAGCAGCAGCCTGAAGTTTTTCAGATGCTTTTTCGCAGTTATATAATTCGAAATGACATTGATTTAGGAAAAAAAAAAATACAACAAGCAACACTGGGAAAGTTTGAATGCTCAGGGTTGGGTTTCTGCTCCTGCTCTCAGCAGGGAAATTTTGGGGCTCTCCTTGGAGCCTCAGGGCAGTTTCAGCCCAGTTTTTTAGGAATGAGATCCAGGATTTGGCCCTGCAGCCTGAGACTCGTGGTGCTCCAACGCTTCCCTGAGCAGTGGCTAATGCAGTGGATGATACTCTGAGCTGCCAAGTCAATGTGTTTTACTTCTCCAGGCTATTTTGTCTGCTCTGAGCTGCCAAGTCAATGTTTTACTTCTCCAGGCTATTTTGTCTCTGAGCTGGTGTTTTAAACCAACACACCTGAAGGTGTAAAACCTCCATGGAGAACTGGGAAAGGTTGATGGGAAATGCACCTAAAAGCACTTTGTGCTCTCTGCTGCTCCTTTTGGGCTGGTCCCTCCTCTTTCTCCTCTCTATCTGCAGTGATTTGAGTTAACAACTGCTCAGGAGTTAATGTTGCTCTTAATGTTGGAAGCAAAATGCTCCAAGGGAGGATTTGCTCTTGTGCCAATGCACCAGGCTGTGAAGTCTGGGGAAGGAACAGCCCCATCCTCTCTCCTCACTCTGCTAGGATCAATTCCTCAGTGCCATGAAAGATGATGGCAGTCAAGAGTGTTCAGATAAGAGGGAATCAGCACTGGGAATCTGCCAGTTTGCCTATCACAGTCCAAAAATCCTCCTCAAACCTTCCATGAAACAGAGGAAGAACAGAACTGTTTATTTTCCTTCCAGCTACTCCTCAATATTGGTGCAGCATCTTCCCCCATTCCCCATGGAGCCCCTGGAAACAGTGACTGTGAGGTTGATCAGATCCCTGAGATGGATGGGAAGAGCCTGAGATGAGGCATTTCTACCTGGCCACTAAAATCCTTGACTACCTTAGTCACAGGAGGTGTTTTTTCCTGACAATAGTTTCTTTTCTCACGCTCATTGACATCCCATTATGCACTGAGTCCCCAGGGAACTGTTCCCAGAATAATTGCACAAGACAAATAATCAGTACTTCCAATTTCTTTTCTTCTGCTTTTCCTGCTGGAGTAATGTGGTGCTGCTTGGGGATAATTGCAAACACCTGGTGCTGACCTCAGAAACAGAAGGGAGAAGGCAAAATATTGATCTTGGAGCCAAGTGAAGGGAAAACTGGCACCTCGTGCCTGGAGAGCTCAGCCTGGGACAGCTGCCATGGTGCTCCTCAAGGTCTTAAGATCAGCTTTTGGGGCTGAAATCCATATTTTGAGGACTTTGCAGCATCTCAGCTACAAGTCTGGGGTTACAGATCATGGAATCACAGACTGGTTTGGGTGGGAATCATATCATAGATTCAGCCACAGTCCAACTCCTGCACAGATACCCCAAAATCCCACCCTGGGCCTGAGAGCATTGGGCAAACACTCCCTGAGCTCTGTCAGCCTTGGGGCTGTGACACTGCCCTGGGAGCTGTTCAGTGCCCAAACACCTCTGGGGGAAGAACCTTGTCCTGATATCCAACCTGACCCTGTTCAGTGCCCAAACACCTCTGGGGGAAGAACCTTGTCCTGATATCCAACCTGACCCTGTTCAGTGCCCAAACACCTCTGGATGAAGAACCTTTCCCTAACACCCAACCCACCCCTCCCCTGCCACAGCTCCATGCTGTTCCCTGAGGTGTGAAGCCAATTCCCTCCTTGCTGGTGCAAACCTAATGCACCCACAGGAGTTTGGTGCTGAAATTCAGTTGAGCACATGGCCTGAAGCTACTATGATGAGTAACAGCTTCCTGCAGCCTGGAAGGGACTGAATCAGCGACCAGAATAACTCAGGGCTTCTATATCCAGGCAGCACATCCTCCCCAGCCTCAGCCACGCTCCCTCCCAGTCAGCTCTGTGTACACACACTGGGCTGGCTTGGATAATTATAATCTCCTGCTTTGGCTTACAAACATCACTTGCCTTAAGGGTGAGAGTCTGAGCAAATTCCCCTGTTTGTTAGGAAAACAATACAGGCCTGATTAGGAGATTTAGCCAATGCTGAGGGGGATAAATGCACTGAAATCAGTGTTACACACAGGCTCAACTGGTGGAGGGAAGGTTGGCCAGTGAGCAGTCAGCTTGAAGCTTTTTCCAGGCTGAACCTTCCAAAAATGGGATGTGATTGCTGCAAAACTACCAGTTGCTTCCCATTGTGCTGTGCTGGGGAATCCAGGGGATGCTGGAGGCTGCTCTGGCAGATGCAGAAGGCTCAGTGAGTGCAGCTGGGCTGAGCCCAGCAGGGCCTGGGGAGCTCCTCACCTGCACTGGTTCCAGCCTGGGACTGCTCTCCCAGAGAACCTCAGCTCCAAAACACAGGGATGACCTCGGTGAGCCACAGGGAAGGTGTTTCCATCATCCAACTTAACCCTCTTTTTGGCTGCACAGGGTTGGGAGTTGGGCAGATCCTCCTTTGGAGCAGTGTGAGGGATGACACCAAGGTGATTCTGAACCCAGGAATTCCATCCCTGTGTTAGGCTCCTTCACAGAGAGCTCTGGCACTGCCAAGGGTGGAGAGAGCAGGCAGGGCTGGATGGGAAAGCACTTCCCATGCTGGGAATATAACACCTGCTTTAAAACCACTCCTAGGGTGGGATGAGTGTGTTGGTACCAGTGCAGCTCTGGAAGGACACACATGTTGCTCCCCAGGTGTGACAGAGGATGCTATAGGTG
>NW_008655716.1:0-413 GCF_000695815.1 Acanthisitta chloris
TGCATAGAGGACAATTTTCTACTCCAGATGTTAGACAAGCCTACCAGAGGTGAGACCCTTCTACACCTGCTGTTTTCAAACCAAGACAGAAGGACTGGTGGGAGATGTGGTGCTTGGAGGCCGTTTGGAGCACAGTGACCATGAAATTATAGCGTTCTCAATACTCCGGCATGCAAGAAAGGTCATCAATAAAACTTCTACTTCGGATTTCCACAGAGTAGGCTTTAACTTGCCCAAAAGTTCAGTTCAAAGTGTACCCTGTGAAACAGCCCTTGGAAGAAAAGGAGTCCAGGAGGGATGGACATACTTCAAGAAGGAAGTATTGAAGGCACAGGAGCAGCCGTCCCGGTGTGCTGTAAGGCAAGCCAGCGGGGAAGGAGGCCAGCCTGACTGAACAGGGAAAATTTGCAGGA
>NW_008655717.1:0-502 GCF_000695815.1 Acanthisitta chloris
GCTGTGGTGCTTGGCGAGTGCTTAAGAATGTCAATAGCACCTTTGCATCCGCCTTGGCGGGATTGTAAATTTATGGTCTCAGCCCGAAGCTTTTACGGTTGTCAGCTGAGGTTTACTGTTCTGGTAGTGAGCTCTGCTTCCCTAGAATGAAATCAATGTTGATAGCGATGCACCGAGGTGACAATTTTCGCGAGAGTCTTACTCGCTCGTGTGTAGTATTTCCCCCCGAGCTTGCTGATGCAGTGCAAGGCAGACAGGCTGTGTTGGTGACAGTCCCCCATGCATTATGTACGGCCTTATTGCCTGTGCTGACTGCTGACTTTTTAAATATTTGACTCTGGATTATTATAAAAAAACCTGTCTTCTTACATTCCTCTCTGCAAGTGATGAGATGCAAGGTGATGGCTGCGATCTTCAGGAAAATTTTTCCCATTTCGGTTTCTCCACCAGAGTCATTAAGAAAGTAGGAAAGGCATTACAGACTTTTGTGATGTTCTTTTTC
>NW_008655718.1:0-9187 GCF_000695815.1 Acanthisitta chloris
TGCCTAAGCATAGCTTCCAGGAGAATTGCACTAAAAAGGTGAGAAGCAAGCCTGGTGTTGAGGTCTGCCGGGGGAAGGAATGACTTCTGATGGCTGCTTTGGCAAGATTGGTGAAAGATAAGCTTGGTGTAGCCTTCCAAAGCCAGTGCTTTAACCATATGGGGAATCAGTCAAGGTCCTCCTAAGACACTAACAAATGAGACAAACTTCAACCTTGCAAACTATTTCAAATTTTATTTATGAAAAGTATCAATTGTCTTAACCAGTGCCATCTCCCAAAGTAATAATAGACTGATACTAATATTATGTACATAAGTGTAAATAAATGCATACATACATAGATGCAGGTGTGTGTATATGTATACATCAGGAATTCAGAACTACTGTTTGAGTTGGTTTGATTTCTCCTTTACACTTTTGAAACATCTCACAAATTTCAGAGTCTGGTCTCACAATTGCTTTAAGGTGACCAGACTGCAGACTTCTGAAGGGACTGCAAACTGTGTATCTGCAATTCTCTGCTCAAGCTCTCCCTTTGATTTTCTATCAACTATTTCATAGCTCAGCTTTCCCATCTAAGTTTGGTTCATTTCTCCTTCCTGCCTTTGTTGGAGGTAGTCTGTTGTTACAGCTGTGTGTTGGTCTTGTCTGGATGCTAGGTGCCCACCACAGCTGCTCCATCACACCTTTTCCTCAGCGGGACAGAGAGAAAAAATAAAACAACAGGCTTGTGGGTTGAGGTAGGGGCAGGGAAACATCACTCAGCAATTATTGTCACAGGTAAAACAGACTCACCTTGGGGAAATCAGTTTATTATTAATCAAATCAGAGTAATCTCAGGGTAACAAGAAATAAAACTAAATCTTAAAAACACCTTTCTCCCCACCCTTTCCCATCTTCCTGGTATCAGCGTCACTCCTGATTTTCTCTACCTCCTCCCCACAAGTGGCACAGGGGAATGGGGGCTATGGTCAGTTCATCACATGTTGTTTCTGCCATTACTTCCTCCTCAGGGGAAAGACTCCTCACTCTTCCTCTGCTTGAGCATGGGGTCTATGCTGTGGGAGACATTCTTCCATTAACTTCTGCAATGTGGGTCCTTCCCACAGTCTACAGTTCTTCACAAACTGCTCCGGTGTGGTCCCTTCCACAGGATGCAGTCCTTTGGGAACAGACTGCTCTGGCCTGGGTTGCCTGTGGTTGTTACAAGTTTTATCAGCAAACCTGCTCTAGTGTGGGCTCCTTTCCATGAGGTCACAGCCTCCTTTGGGCATCCACCCTCTCTGACATTGAGGTCAGTCCCCCATCCACAGGCTGCAGGGCAATCTCTACACTTGGAGCACCTTCTTCCCCTCCTTCTTCACTGACCTGGGTGTCTGCAAGGCTGTTTCTCTCCCATACTCTCTTCTCTCTGGCTGCAATTTCTCCTGTACAGCAAGTTTTCCCCTTCTTAAATAGGTTATCCCAGCAGCAGTGCAGACCCAGTACAAGCTGTGGGAACAATTCCACAATAACCTGTTTTATATTCCCTTGTGTTCATGTTTTGCTAGGCAAACATGCATTTTCTCTCCACTATAAGTGGTAAACTCTTGTGAACCAATACCACATGAGCAGCATCTATGATTTAGTTATAATATTTTGGCCAGGACAGTATTTTGTTGTCAGTTGTTGCATAAACTGGTAGTCTGGTGCTAAGCTTCCTATTTGCATTTTGCTGACATTGAAGACTTCAGAGTGGTTAGTATAACATACATAGCTAATATGATTTCATACCGTATTGTCTGGTATTGCTACTTGTAGACAGGGCAACAATTAATTCTGTATCCACACTTTTTTTTTCAGCATATCCAAACATTTGTGCCAGTTTAGGACTATGAACCTAAAGTTCCTTTAGATGTTATATACAAGGACAGCATTAGCCTCTTGTCTTTGCTTTGTTCCTTCTTTATCATCAAGCTTTAAACACCTACTCATAATTTCCATGTATTGCTTTCTTTGTGACATTTTGTCTAACTTATGTGAAATAGACAGTACTTCTTTTTCTAAATTTTCCTTCAGTTAGACTTTCTCAATACATTATCTGTTATTGTGGGTTCCTTTTTTGTAGCAGGGTTGCTCTGCTGGCATCAGCTGAAAATTTTTCAAGAGGATTTCAACTTACAGGAAATTTTTTACCAAAATTTGCTCTGCTGGAAACAGGATGTCCTAGTCTGTCCCTCTGGGTAGTCAGCCTCTGTACAAACACAGCCATAAAAGTACCCTACATGTGATTCCTGAGAAACTGCACGAAAGTATGAAATCTGAACACAAGAGTTTTCCAGTAGTCCTGGAGAAGGTTCTTTCCTATTATGTCTCCTGTGGATAAAATTGATGGACTGATATTTCCCATTATTGGATGAGGTGCTCCATTCCCTAAGGCAATACTAATCTGTATTTCCAGATGTTGAGAACTGTTAGGATTAATAGTTGCTTAGAACTTGAAGCTAAAGTACTTGAAGTTTAGGCTTCACTAACTCTTTGAGAGTAAACTTTTTGATAAAGCTCATGTTGCAACCACAAAAGTAGCTGAAACTGGCAGAATGAAGCTAAGAGCCAAGGAAACATTTCTAAGAAACTGAGGTAACTTCAGACGAATGTCAGCCCAGGTACCAAGAAAACTGATAAGAAATCAAGAGACCACCAACCAGAATTAAGTGATTGGACTTGGGCATAAAGTATAATGGGTGGTACATTCTGGGAAATCGGTCTGTAAATGTACATTTGTGGTGCATGGGTCTGGCATGGGGGTCCCTCCTTGGAGGCACCCAGCTCAAGCTGCTCTGTAGGTCAGATAAATATGCCACATATTTACTCAGCAGATTGGTCACCTCTCTTCAAGCAGGAGCCTAGGGCTGAGCCCTGTTGAGATGGCATCTGCAAAATGCCTGGGATGGACTAGGTGACAGCTGCATAATTCTTGCAACACAAGGTTATCTTTGACTTGTATATTTAGTAACATGAATCTCTGATAAGAATTGTGCCCTAGTATATGATCTGATTACTACCTGTTTGTGACCTTACTGTAAGCTTAGTCATCACACAATCGTATAAACTGCACATTGCTATAAATCACAGTGAGTTTATTCATATTACTAGATATAACTGTCTGGTGTATAGTTCCTAGAATCAGTACTAGTGTACTGCAGTGTAAGAGTGTACTTTCATTTTTATTAGGAATTCTGTCTTTGTTCACAGGCATTTGCAGATGGCATAAGTTCTTGAAAATGAAGTAATTTTATCAAAAGGATGGATATTGCTGGGACATGTATTTTATTGCACCTTTATGCAGTCTTTCACAATGCCCTTTCCAAACTCTTCCTGTTGATTTTTCAGACTTAAGCTTCTAAATCTGTCTTGTTTCTTTACGCACCCAAGAGTTAGTGGTTTGGTCACGTAGTCCATAATTGTTCTGTCCTGGAGGGTACACATGGGGTTCTAATTAAAGACTAGTCAATTTACATTTTGCAATTCACCACTCTTTTTCTTTTTGTCCATAAGTTTAAATCTGGGTCCTATGTAAACATTTCATTCAGATTTGAGTGTGTCAACAGGAGGTTCCACAAGACTTTAAGACTGCTTAGAAAATTGAGGTCTCTTGTAAGAACTTCCTAAGTTTCTTCTTCATACCTGATACCTTTTAATGGTTTCATACTTTCTAGGTCAAGAATTCTTAGTGCCTTTACTTAGACCAGTCTGATAAACACATAGTTGTACTTATGTATCAGTTAGTAAAGTAATCTCAAACATCCAGGAGAAAACAATTTTTTTCTTGTCGTGGTTTAACTCCAACCGGCAACCAACCCCCACCCAGCCACTCACTCCCTCACAGCAGAATGGGGGAGAGAATCAGACATGAGAAAACTCATTTGCTGAGATAAAGACAGTTTAATACAGAAAGCAAAACCTGTGCACACAAGCAAAGCAAAACAAGGAATTCGTCCCCCCCTTCCCGTGGGCAGGCAGGTGTTCAGGCAACCCCAGGAAAGCAAGGCTCTGTCATGCAAAGTGGAAGATAAAATGCCATCACTCCAAACATTGCCCCCCTTCTTCTCCTTCCCCCAGCTTTACATGCTGAGCATAACACCATATGGTCTGACATATCCCTTTGGTCAGTTGGAATCAGCTGTCCCAGCCGTGTGCCCTCCCAATTTCTTATGCACCCCCAGCCCACTCACTGGAGGGGTGCAGTGAGGAGCAGAAAAGGCTTTGACTCAGTGTAAGCACTGCTCAGTGATAACTGAAACATCCCTGAGTTATCAGCTCTGTTTCCAGCACAAATCCAAAACACAGACCCATACATAGCTACTGTGAGGGAAAAGCACATTTCTCATGTGTTTTGGGGGTTTTTGTCCCAGCAGCTCCATTAAACCTTCCTGAGGTAAAATTCAAAAACAAAATTACTGCTGGATTTCTTCAAATATTTTTGCATTGGTCTTTCTATTTCTAAGACTTGTCTGACTATGAATACTAAAAAAAAGCAAAAGAAAAACAATCAAAAAAGCACTATTTCTCTCTTGATGATGAGTTACAAGTAAGAAGCTTGTGAGAAAGAAAGGGTTTAATTTCTTGGTATCAGAACTGTAGTAAGTCCTCAGTAGCAACTCTGTTATCTTAAAAGTTTTTCAGTCCTCAAGAGAATTAAAATTTTGAAAAATAGCAGACCATTCTCCTTGTAAGAAGTCCAGAGGTATCTTATGCTGATGGTAACCTCTTGAAATTCTCAGACAACTCTAGATAAGGAATGGGTCTATAAAATAAACAAGCCTGATTTGAAAGCCAAATTCAGGGGTTTGCACTGTAATGTAAAAAGATTTAGTTGTGAAAAATATTATAACCAAACATTCTTTGTTTGCTGGCACATACCTAAAAATCATATCTGTAGCTCTGGTAGGAAGTAGATTGTTGCCACCCTGAAGAAAATAATTTTTCCTTCAAGATCCACATATGAAGATTTGAACTGCAGCCTCAAAAAGACTCTATTGTTCTGCACAAAGGCCTGCTGGCTCAAATATCTCAATTTAGTCCATCTATTTGACATTCTATTTAGTCTTACTGTTGTTTGAGCTGTCAATTGATGGCTTGCTGTGTCTTAGAATGGTGTTCACCAAAAGGATTTGAAGCAGCACTGGAAATTAATGAATTTAGCTTTAACTTACCAAGAAACCATTCTGTACTCTGAGGCAGCACTTTCTTCCCTATGTTGTTTAAAGTAAGGAAAATTAAGATCATAAGCAAGTGAGATACTAAAAATCTTTATTTAAGCAGACACCAGTGAGCTGTGCGATATAAATTGACAGAGCAGAGAAAATCATTCAAGAAAATCACTGTACTTCCAATAATCTGATGTGGAAAAGCTGTTATGTGAGTAGATCTGTAGCTTGTTATTTTCTAGTGCTGTCAGAAAACGAATGACAAATTAACAGAGGTTATCTCAATCTGAAAAACTGCACTTATGTAAATACAAAGAAGCTTTTCTAATAGTGCAGCTTGAAAATGTGCCTTTGCAAAAACGTGTTTGTAATGCAAACCAAGAAGAAAAAGAACATGATGTATAGATTTTCTGATATCTATACTTTCTGAATTAAATAGAGAAGGCAATTATTCCTTCAGTGATGTGCTTTGAGGTTTACTGATTAAATGCATAGATGCAGAGATTGCATTGGTGCAGTTGTTGACATGCCTGTCCAGTTCGCTTACAGCTTTTGGTTCTTGCAGCTGCCTTCTGAGTAGTATTTCAAGATATTTTCAATATAATTTATGGTCTGAGCCCAAAACATGCAAATATTCATTTAAAGCTCAGAGTTATGTCCACTGTTGACAGTTTTGTTTCTTTGGCATACTGCTGCAACTTTCTATATGAAGCAGTTTAATGGATTGATAGACCACCCTCAGAAACTGGTTTAGTGTTCTCACAAAAGTAAAGAACCAACCATGTATCCTTCGTCCTGTTTCCCTTTTCTCCTATACATGCATGGCAACACCTACGTTCAAAGTTGAAAAGAAACAAAAAATCCTCATTCCCACCACAGTAAAGTATCATATTTCTCATTCTGCTTGAGAAGAAGCATTAAATGAAGATGTTAATAATAACAGTTAATGCTGAACATGCTGAGGATTTACTATTGAAGTAAGAACACATTACTGGACCTTTTCTGTATCAGACATGATTCTTCAGAAATTGGTCCAGGACTAAAAGTTGACTGAATAAAAATCACTGTATGTAATAGCAAATAATGCACAGGAAATAATAACTTTAACTTTGGAATTTCTGAATAGAAATCACTTAGGCTTTTTTGCTAATTTAGAACTGAATATAATCCATATTATTGGCAAACATCCATGTGGGCAACTAACACACACAGGTAAAATTGACGAAGTTTCATTATACAGTGAAGAAGTAAAGTATACAGGGAGGCTCTCCTGTACTTTATTTTTATTTAAACCATTGTTGATCAATTGAGTTTTAAAAATCTACTTAGTATTTAATCTGAGGTATCTGAAATCAGAATTGGTGTGATTTTTCAGCAATCTTAAATCAGTAGATATAAACATTTTGGATTTCAGCAAAGCTTTCAGTACGGTCACAGAATCCTCCTGGACAAAATGCCCAGCACAGAGCTGGATAAGCACATGTGGTGGATGAGGACCTGGCTCACAGGCTGGGCACAAAGGGTTGTAGTGAGTGGGTGACATCAGGCTGGTGACCAGTCACTAGTAGGTTCTGCAGCAATCCGTCTTAGGCCCAGTGCTCTTCAGCATCTTCATAAATTACTTGGACGCAGGACTTGAAGGTATACTAAGGAAGTTTGCAGACAACACTTAATTGGGAAGAGCTGTTGACTCCCTCAAGAGCAGAGATGCCTTGCAGAGAGATAAGAAATCCCGAGGGCAAGTAGAGGCTGAGAGGAGAATGGATTGGAAGGAGCTGTGAGGAGAATGACCAGGACATGTTGTCAGACAAGAAGCAAAATGTGACCTGGTCATGTGTGCTTGAACCCAGAGAGCAAACTGTATCCTGGGCTGCATCAAAGGAGTGTGGCCAGCAGGTTGAGAGTGGTGATTCTGCCCCTCTACTCCACTGTGGTGAGACCCCCACCTAGAATACTGTGTTCAACTCTGGGGTCCCCCACATAGAAAGGATGTGGACCTACTGGAGCAAATCCAGAGGAGGGCCCCTAAGATTATCAAAGGGCTGCCAGCACCTTTCCTATGAATAAGAGGCTGAGAGAGTTGGTGTTGATCAGCCTGGAAAAGAGAGGGCTCTGGGAAGACCTTATAGTAGTGTTCCAGTACCTAAAGGGGGAGTATAAAAAAGGGGAAGAGTGATTTTAACATGGGCACGTAGTGATAGGACAGAGGTAATGGCTTTAAACTGAGTGTTGATATAGATTATATATGAGGAAGAAATTCTTTATTGTGAGTCTGATGAGATGCTGGAACAGGTTGTTCAGGTTGCCTGGAAGTGTTCAATGCCAGGCTGAATGGGGCTTTGAACAACCTGGTCCAGTGGCAGATGTCCCTGCCCTTGACAGGGGGGTTGGAACTAGATGATCTTTAAGCATCTCTTCCAACCCAAATCATTATATGATTTTAAGTTCTTCTGAAAGGCACCAGGTTCAGAAACCTATATTCCAGTTAACAGGCCTACTATGGGTAGCAAAAAAATTATTATATATGTAGCATGAAAACAAATGTGTAGGTCAAAACAGATTTTTGTCAAGATTCTCTTCCGTGGCTTGATTTCTCCTTAAAAAAATAAGAAATGTTGGTTTTCTGGGGGTTTTTTTTATGATCTCTACATCAGACAAAACAGTCTGAATGCTTTTGTGCCACCTTCTTACTTGCCTCTAAAGACAGTTAATACCAGTTGAAGTCACTTGTCTGATGTGAGATAAATATCTATCTGAAAACTAAACAGACTCTTTCTTCTCTGCTGTCAAATAAGGAGTGGAAAATCATTCAAACCACCGCAGAATATGATGCCCCTTTTCACTCCCAAGTAAATCTTTTGCAATATCTCAAAATATCTGTTCCATGTTATTACATTCTGGCTGCTAAGTACAAGTGCAGGTACAGGGTTGAAAACATTAATAAAACTCTGGTTTATTTTTAGGCAACAAAGGACTATATGAAACTTTTTATTAAACCTGTCTGATACTACACTGATGAAGTCTATGAAAAACACTGAGTTTGGAAGGTAGTTAGTTCTGTAAAGTAAAGCAGGCTCTACTGAATCTTCTGTTCAACCTATTTTGTAGCATAAATTATGAGTTCCCATTGCTATTTCTTTGCCAAGGTAAATAGTGGGGGGCAAAACGAGCAATCCAAGCATAGGAGGTAGGGATACTAATAGGGTAGAAGAACTAGTTAGAACATCTCCACATGAATCTAGTAGCAAGTTAGACAAGCTGTTTTGAACCTCTCCAGCTCAGGATACCCTTGAGAAAGTAAGCGGAATAGGAGATGTCCTAAAATAATCCTAAGGGTTTTGTTTGGTTTTATTTGGTTTGGTTTACTCATTTGTTTGGAGTTGTTTGGTTGGGTTTTTTGGGGGTGAGAGGTCGTGACTTTTAGTTATAATTCCCAATGAGAAAAACAGTCATTTCCATTTGTGATGGATGCAGCTTAACTGGGAGAATTGAAGAAGCAGCATGCAATGCTTCTGCAATGTAATGAATTCAGCAACAAACATACCAACTGCATTATTCAGAGCAAGCCTTGTATTACTTCTAGGCTTCTTCTTTGTACATGCCTTTTGTATTCATAGCTTTGGTTTGACTAAGTAAATGGGTAGGGCAGCACCCAGACAGGCTTATTGGCAAGGAGAAGTGACTGCAGTCCACCCATACTGAGGCAATTTTTGTGAGACTGATGCAACTAAGCCTTCTGTCCACAGCACCAATCCATCTGACACAGGCTGCTTGCAGGATTACTGGGATTGTGTTACAACAATTGGAAGGTAGCCCAAAAATCAGTATTGGAAATTATGGCTAACGCTTTCCCTTGTTGTCGTGCAAATATTTCCTGTGTTAAGAAAACAGGAGACTGTGGTCAAATAGCACATATAGAGAAGGTTCTTTGCACAGTGGCAGATGCGAGCGATGATTAGGGCTGTTTCTTCAATAAGGAACAGAAAGAAGATTGCTAA
>NW_008655718.1:9197-10560 GCF_000695815.1 Acanthisitta chloris
TTTGCCTGATTGGCAGTGCTGTCACAAACACAGGTGTGCCCTGAGCATGCTTGGGAGCAAGCATCACATATTGGTGATGGCAGGAGTACTAGAGACTACATGTTCCTTTTAACAATGAGAAATTTTCACCAGAATCTTTCTTGTTTGCTCAGCCATTGCTTACTGTGTGAACAAGGCTGGAACAGCAAGCCCAGGGAAGGAAACAAGAAAATTAAGTGCTGTCACAAACACAGGTGTGCCCTGAGCATGCTTGGGAGCAAGCATCACATATTGGTGATGGCAGGAGTACTAGAGACTACATGTTCCTTTTAACAATGAGAAATTTTCACCAGAATCTTTCTTGTTTGCTCAGCCATTGCTTACTGTGTGAACAAGGCTGGAACAGCAAGCCCAGGGAAGGAAACAAGAAAATTACCCAAAAACCTGATGATTAGCATTCAGGGAAAAATGTGGCAGCCATTTCCTTCATTACCTCCTCCCTGCAAACTCAGACACTAGGATAAAAATTTTCATCTTCTGCTCTTTCTGCTGTTCATACGTAGCTGAAAAAGCTTTATCTCTTTTAGGCTGAAAACTAAGAAAACCTTTTCAGCTTCCTGTAACGAGAATAGAGGTGAGGGCCTATGCAAGGTATATCTGGACATAAAACAGCAAATGTACCACTGGGGCAATATATCTCTTGTGGTTTTGAGAGGGTACTGTTCTTCACAGCACTTTCATGAATTAATCCAGTGGTCACTGGTTCCATTTTTTATTCTTTATGCCATTATGAAACCAATTCTTACAGTAAATACAAACAGTTTTGACAAACTGGTTTACTTTCTTTTGTAAAGTGTTCCCCAAATTCATGAAGTTTCTTAAACACCAAATATTCTTTTATCTCTGTACTCATTCCCACTTATGCTTATGCCCTTCTAATGGACTCTTCTCTGTAAGCCTTTAGCAACTTTGTCTTCTATTCTTTCTCATGAAAAGTGGAAATTAAGAGCCAAGCAGTAAGAAGTTCCAGGTCAGAAAATATTTTGGTATCTAATTTTAGTTTGCTTTTCAACTCATCAGAAACAGAAATGATGCAGATTCCCAAAAATCTGAAAATAAGCTATTTCTGATATTTGCTAAATTTAATGGGCTGAAAAATCTGTTGCCTGTCTCATTCGTTTCTTAATTGATCTCAGATAACTACCTCCTGTAACATATTGCTACTGCTTACACACCATTTCTGCAGGAATATTGGTGAGAAAGAGCTTGACACTAACCTCCAAGTTGCCTAACATTTATTTATCTGAAAGGCATTGCACAGCTCATGACAAACATCATCTAACCTAGGTCACTAAGATCCCCAGTCCTGTTCTTCTGCAATTCA
>NW_008655718.1:10572-15401 GCF_000695815.1 Acanthisitta chloris
TCCTGGTAGCCTGCTGATTGTTGAGAAATGCAAGGTATTTTGGAACAGAGGCTCTCTAAAATACATGAGAATCTTATTTAGTTATCTTCAAGGGTGTAAGCTGCCTGAGATGCCTTGTCCTGCACTGTTTTTCTTGTGCTACCAAAGCCTCTGTTGGAAGGATTCTCCTGAAGATTGTGCCAAACCATTAACCAGGCTATGTTATATTTTTTTATTTTGTATGAGAAATGCAAGGTATTTTGGAACAGAGGCTCTCTAAAATACATGAGAATCTTATTTAGTTATCTTCAAGGGTGTAAGCTGCCTGAGATGCCTTGTCCTGCACTGTTTTTCTTGTGCTACCAAAGCCTCTGTTGGAAGGATTCTCCTGAAGATTGTGCCAAACCATTAACCAGGCTATGTTATATTTTTTTATTTTGTAGCAGATTAGAAATCTAAATCAAAGGTTTTCATTTCTTTCATAATATGGGATAGACTGGTCACAAACCTTTTTATCTGGGTCAGCTATGACTGGAAAAAAATGCATGTGATACGCACCTGACATTCAGATGGCCATCATTATGAGTCTGCCTAGTCAGAACTAGTTAGATCACAGTTATTTAATCTGAAACAGCTATTAAACTATTCTTGGAAAATGGACAAGCAGGGAGGGATTTAAAGTACATTTAAAGGTGCTTTGAAAAAAAAATCTTGGATTCTTCAGCAGCGTTAAAATTAAGAGATTTTTAAGTGCTAACCATGAAGCATGTCCACATGGCATAATGCAATGCTGTGCAGAGACATGGAAAAGCTAGTTGAAAGCAGCATGGTGTATTTTTCAAGAAGCTACTTGAGGCTTTGGTGTGGCAAAAAGGCACTCGAGAGAGTAAGAGTGATTCAAAACCTTAAGGAATTTTTGAACACATTGATACAGATTTTCAAAAAGCATCAAGCCCTATGCCTTTATGTTATATCTCTGCAATATCTGAAATGCACCAGTAAGTAACCAAACAAGTTTCGTCTCACATATATTTTAGTAACATACAAATGGTAGTTGCTGGAATTTTCAGTGATTGCTAGATGTTCAGTAGATAGTATCAACTGTGCCTTATTATGCAGACAGTGATAGTATCTGTTGCTTCACTGCAATCTAATGCAGTCTCATAGCCATCACATTAATGTGCAGGTATTTCTCCTAGAAGAAAGTGGTCTTTTCAACTAGAACAAAACTTCAGGCTGTTTTAAAAAAGGGGGGAAAAAAAGAAGAAAAAAAATTGACTTCTGTGGTTTTCTATTCCAGACTAAGATACAAATAAAAAAATTTTCAAGGGAGGTATTTGTCAGATGTTATTGCAAGAGTGTTTTGTACATATCTTTGATTTCATCACCTGATTTCAGCATACTAAGCTTATGGCTTGCCAAAGTGTCCTTGAATCAATGAGAGTTTTGTCACACTGGGAATGGAAACTTCCAAGGAGCTAGTTAAAATGCTACTAGTTTTACTACATGACACTCTTTTCTCAGCCTCTGAATATTTCACTGAGCCTGGTGTAACCAGTATTTCCAGTTTGGCTAGGACAGCCCTAGAATATCCCACAGATATGGTTTTGCTGTGTCTCCACATCACAATAAGGAAACAAGATATTCCTGCTCTCACCTTAGGCCATGCATAGTAATGAATGCTTTTGCTGCATGGCAGGAGGAGACAGAGGCTCTGGCACAGGGTCTCATGCTGTGACAGAAGTCTTGTGTCAACATGAACAGTATGTTCTGCACTGCATTAAATTTTGATTAGTATGATAAATCAACAAAGCTTATATCTGGTAAGGTAACCTGTCATGGGCCCTACACAGGTGACACAACACATGCTCTGTTTTCTTTGTCATGGTTTCAATGGCTGTATATATATCCTAGAAAAAAAAATACTTCTCACTAACAACAGTGGCTGTAGGTAAAGTAGCATAAGCAGGGAACAGAAGTTTCTCCCTGCGTGCCTGAAACAGTGCCTGAGTTTTCTCACTGAAGGTATGAACTATCAAACTGTTCTCCTGACTGACTACGCCAGCAGACATGCTCATCACTAAAATTTGATGACACTTCTGCAAGAAACATGTCTACTAACTCTACTAAATTTTAGTAGAGTTAAATAGATTCTGCTCGTTCAAGCTCCCCTCTCTCCAATATGAACTAGGTACCAAAGGAAAACAAGGACACAGTAGCAAGGACAGCTGGAGTTTTAGCTGGATCACAGCAACTCGCTATGATAACTGATAAAAATTATTAACCTTACAGCTATTCAACAGAATGAAATACAAGACGTCAGTTAGACTTCTGTGAAATTATTTTACCACGTACTTATTAAACAAATACTCTCTTGACTTGCTAGTTCTCAAGGCCTTCTCTGTTACTGAGACTGAAAACCTTTTGCCTAAACCTACCGCGGTGAAAAAGAAGTCATTGCATGCCATCTCGTGGGTACAACGAGAACATCGACACTTGCTCTGAAAAGATGCATTCATGTAAAGAAAAAAGAAAAAAGCAGGGGAAGAATACAAATATGTATGTCTTTAAATGTGAATTACAACCTGCCACATAATTCATTATCACGAAGAAACGTTCTGGAAATCATTCTCCTTTTTTTTTTTTGCTATGGTTTCTTGCTCTTCAGCTGAAACTAGCAATTCTAAAGGCTATAGGGGTCATACTGTCAACTGTTAATGGTCTGTCATTAGTTAAGCATCGAGGTGAAGACTTTGAGCTTTGGACTTAATGTCTAAGACACTTTCATTACGAAATACCACTTAAAACACGTTTTGCAACATTATCCTCTACACGCCCAGAGACAGCAGAACAGAACTGATTTAGAAGTAGCATACTTAGGATCCAGCTTCCTCTTCCACTTTTTCTTCTTACACATACACTAGCCCCACTCTGTTGCTTGGTTACAGCTACATTTATGACGATTCCCTAAGTCAGTCAAAGCCACTCAAACTGAAGTAATGAATTTAAATGTTTTCATGAAAAGGATGGTGGGGGTTTGGGATAAGAGAGGTAAGTTTAAGGCAAAATCACTTTTAAAAGGATTTTTTTTGCTTATATAAAACAGTTTGTGTCTACAGCTTCCATGATGTGGTAACAGTCAGTGTTTTATAGTATGCCATGTAAGTCAGTTTCTCAGAACAGTTCCCATTTTAAAAAGTTATTTACTCAGAGTACAATTAAACACAAGCACAAGTCAGAGGTGTTTACACTGGGGTTTTTTCCTTTAAAAATAGCAAACCAAATTAGAGGTAAATCCTGAAATATTTTTGTAACTCATATCAAACTGTTCTAGAAAGGGGAAAAGACTGTAAATTCACTTCAAGGATTTTAGCAGTGTTTCTAGATACAGGTATTAATGTAAACACAAATATGCTTATGTGCAGCACAGCAGTGCTGAATGAGACCCCAGAACTCAAGTGCCCTCTGACACAGACTGCTGACAGGCTGACTGCTCTGCAATTCACAGATCATGGACATTTTTCACACTTAATAATACTATTTTCACCTCATTCAAGCTCAATTTATTTGAACCAGGTCGGGGCCATAGAAAAGAGAGTGTTAATCACCTAAATACATTAAAGAGCTTTATCAACATGAAGAACAACTGGAGACAAGAAGTGAAGGAAGGGAAATGCTCAGTTACCCTTCACGTGAAGTATACAGAGTGAACAAAGGATGAGCACTTCTGTCTTGCTGGTTTTGTACCAGAGGAGGTCCCTGCACTACCAGGGTGATGACAGAAAAGGAGATGTGAGCATGAAGGTAAATCAGAGGTGAGTAAACATGGTTTGGATTTTTGGTTTAGTTTGAAGGGGGGGTTAAGCAAATGCAGTTTGTTGCTACCATGTAACAAAAATATCTGTTCTCAGTTTTCTCACAATGTGTGCTGTGCTCTGAAGTGTTTGGCCTTTTCTGAAGGAAAACCCAGGGTTACCAAGGCATAAACAACCCCCACCTCAAGGCATAAACAACCCCCACCTCAGTGCATGGGCACTAGGCACAAGGTGTAGCTTTTCAGGTAAGGAAACACTTCAGGATGTGGCAGATGTGACTCTGAGCAGCTGAAGCTGAACAGTCACAGCTGTCACTACTCAGTTCCCATCACACCAAGCCTGCAGGCATGGTCAGACCCTGGTGCTCCTGAGAACAGAGTTTACCCAAGTCCATGGGCAGGAGTGAAGGGAACCCCTGATACTAGGGGGTTAACCTAGGAATAGAGGACTGTGCACTTAGACAATAAGTAAAATAAAGTGTACAGGACACATTCACTGGGTTAGAAATGGAGGATTGTATGTTTTGGATGATAATTAAAACCAGATGTGTAGGACATGTGCTTCCTGGGCTAGAAAGGGGGAACTGTGTGTTTTAGACTGGACATGCTCAATGGGCAGGAGCCAGAGGATGGATGGATGGATGGATGGAGATCTAGGAGTCCGCTGCCCACAAGCAGCAGTGCCTTTGGAGAACTGAGAGTGCGAGGATCAGGTCATCCGAGCTGAAGTTACTGAGCTGCTAGGTGGTTGCAGAAGCAGAATCCTGGGACCATCAATTTAGTGAGCATGTGCAATATTATAATGAGGGGAGGGGTTAGGATAATGATTCCAGGGAAACAAATAATTTATATGGTATGGAAACTGGAATATGTATGATTTATGTGCATAAAAGTCTGGAGTTTTGGAGCTGGATGTGCACGCTTGGTGGAGACATCCTCTGTGCATCTGGTGCCACAATAAATAATGCCTGCTCTCAATACTAAATACTAATTAGGGCTGGGGCAGTTCAGAGGCAGGGACAGGGGCTGGGGCAGT
>NW_008655719.1:0-1656 GCF_000695815.1 Acanthisitta chloris
CACACACACACACACACACACGGAGGGGGGGTCTGGCTAGGGGGGATTGTTGCTGCTGCATGGGTGGTTTTTTTGGGAGGGGTCTGGGGTTTTGTGCACGGGGAATTGGGTTTGGTAAAGTGGTCTCAGGTTAGGTAAGGGGGGTCTCATCCTTCCCCTGCCCACCACCCTCGGGAGACAGCCCTTGGGAAAGGGTGGAGGGATGAGATGCTCCCCCCACTCTGGGTGCTGGGAGCTGCTCAGGACCACCCCAGCCTCCACCAGACCCAAGCCCACATCACCCAGCCCCAGTGTGACTCATGGGCAGGGTGGGACCCCCAGCCCAGAGCAGTCTGAGGAGGGGGGACAGACACCAGCACCCCCCTCACCCAGCCCTGGAGCACCAGGATCATCCCTCAGCAACGACAGCATTTTGTGGACACCTTTCTCTGCTCCTGCCTCAGAGCCCCCCTGAGCGTGGTGGGCACACAGATCTCCCCAGGACCATGGGTGGGGGGCAGTTTTGGGGTTCAGCCCCCACCAGCACAGGGAGAGAGAGCTCCAGGGTGATGCCACAGGGACTGGAAGTGGATGGCTGCATCCTGCCCCTCCAAGCACCCTCATTTCTCATCCCACCCCTCCCCACCAGGCGTGGGCTTCGCCACGCGGCAGATGGCTGGGCTCACCAAGCCCACCACCATCATCGAGGTGGATGGGGACAAGATCACCATCAAGACCCAAAGCACCCTCAAGAACACTGAAATCAGCTTCAAGCTGGGTGAGGAGTTCGATGAGACCACAGCAGACGACAGACACGTCAAGGTGAGCCCTCAACACTGCCCCACACCCCCCAAAGGGTCTGTGGGCTATGGGGTACCCAAGCATCAACCTGTGGCTCCAGGGCTTCATCCTGGTTGCCCAGGGAAGGGGAACAGTTTTGTGCTTACTGGGGTTGCTGGTCAAACTTGGTCTAATCCAGATAACCCCTCCACCTTGGCCAGTTAGCAGCTGGAGTAGGATGGGCCCCAGAATTGCCGGGAAGGTTGTGCAAGAGCTGGTTTGCAAGTGCCAGCTTGCTCAAGAGGAGGCCTGGGGACCTGGTGAGCTGGCAGAGAGTGTCCCCACTCCAGAGGGAAGAGGGGCACAGACCTCTTTGCTGAGCCCCCTCTTTGCCAGCCCTCCCAAGCAGGCAGCTCTGCAGGCAGGGACAGGGGTGGATCACCAGGACAATCTCACCTGGCTGATGCCTCCCTAGGAGTCCCTGGGGAAGCCACAACTTCTCAGGCTGGGCTGTTCCTCCCTCTAAAAGCAAGGGGAAAAAAAAGCACCTGAGAGAGGTCAGAATGTCTTCCATAGCCTCTCCCACCCCGCAGAGGCATTTTTCCTTGCAGGACTGAGCCAGCCTCTGCTTTTCCCTGATTTCCAGCTGCTGCTCCCATGCACCAGTCGATACTCCATGCACAGAGCAGCTGGCAGCCCTGTGTCCCCCACCCAGCCTGGGGAGCACCTCAGGAGTGAACCTTAGGGCTTGTTAGACACAAAACCCCTTCCTGGCCCCAAAGCAGGAAGCAGAAGAGGACTGGGGGGAAGAGGACAAGTGTGAGCAAGGCAGCAGTGCCAGGCAGGTCCCTGCCCACTCCTGCTCCCAGCCACCAGAGCTGCTGGAACCCTTTCAAA
>NW_008655719.1:1683-8997 GCF_000695815.1 Acanthisitta chloris
AGTCTAGGGACATGCCCTTGGGGTGTCCCTTGGCCTGCGACCAGAGGGCACATGATGGGTCAGAGGGGCCAGGGTGGCTGCCTGAGCTGCATGGAATGGGGCTCAGCCACGCTGTGGGGTGTGTGGAGTTGTGGGGCAGCCAGGATTGCATGGAATCATGGAATGACTTGGGTTGGAAGGGACCTTAAAGCTCATCTCATCCCACTCCCTGCCCTGGGCAGAGACACTTCCCACCAGCCCAGGTTACTCCAAGCCCCATCCAACCTGGCCTGGAACACTTCTAGGGATGGAGCAGCCACAGCTGCTCTCACAGCTGCTCTGGGAAATCCATTCCAGTCCAGTATCTCCCTCACAGGGAACAATTTCTCCCTAATATCCAACGTAAATCTACTCTCTGTCAGTGGGATCCAGTGCTGTGGGACACCTGAGCTGTGCAGGGAGCTGAGTTGTGGGGAGACCTTAGCTGTGTTTGAGCACCCAAACCCTGCAGGGACCTCTGGGGCACCTGAGCAGTGGGAACAACCCAACTAATGGGGACAACTGAGCTCTGTGGGGCACCCAGAGCGAGCCCTGGACCGTGGGAACACTTGAGCTATGGGCAGACCCAAGTCCTGGGGGCACCTGAGGAGCATCCCCCAGCTCTGGAGAGGCTGGGTGGGGGCACGGGGCAGGATGGGGGTGAGCAGTTGGTGCCAGTGCCGATGCCTGTCCCGGCACAACCCCACGGAGTGCAGCACCCAGTGCTGTCACACTAACCTTGGCACGGGCTGAGCTCCCACGGCTGAGCCAGCAGTGATGGCTGTGCAAACAGTGCCCTGCGAGCAGCGACGTGTTCACAGGATCAGCTCCTCCAAAACCCCTCACCGTGCCCTCCACAGGGCAGAGAAACCTCGGCTCAAAGCACTGATGCTACCTGCGCCACCACTTTGAACTTGGGAGTGGCTGAGAGCAGGTCCTGCTGGCCCCGGAGCAGGATGTGTCCTCGGGTGAGACAGGGCAGGGTGACCATGACAGCAGCAGGACAGGGACTGTGACCCAGCTGTGGCCAGGGCAGGATCCAGGCTGGGCTGAGCAGAGCTGACCGAGCCAGTCTGGATGCTGCCAGATGGGTATCCCCACGGTGATGCTCACAGCCTGACTCCAAGCCCTGTGGAGCTCCAGGGTGAGCACCAGGACACCCAGTGTTGACCCCTGCAAGGGACAGTGCCCTGAACCCCCAGGGAGGAAGGTAACAGCAGGTCTTGTTCTCTCCCCACAGTCTCTGGTCACGCTGGATGGTGGCAAACTCGTCCACGTGCAGAAGTGGGAAGGGAAGGAAACATCGCTGGTGCGGGAGCTGAAGGATGGGAAATTAACTCTGGTAAGGCACTAGAGGTGGTGTTAAGTGGGAAGGGCTCAGCCCGGGGCAGGGCAGGGTGGGAGCTGTCCCGGCTGGGCAGCACTGACCTCCTGCACCATCTGCCACCAGACTCTCACCATGGGCAACGTGGTCTCCACCCGAATCTACGAGAAGGCGACATAGACGCTGTCCCCAGCTGCCCCAGCTGTCTCATGGTGCCACTTTAACCCCTGCATTGCCTCCATCCTTGCCCTGCGCCGGGCACAGCTCCCCGTGGGCTCAGAGCCACTGCCCTGCTGGGGCTGCTCCTGCCCCGGTGCCTCCAGGGGCTCAGGGGGCTTGGGTGGGGGTTTGTGGTTGGTTTTTTTTTAAACTAAGTATGGGAAAACTCATATGGAAAAAGAATAAAGGCCGTGTTGTTACAGCTCTGTGAGCAGTTTCCTTGGAAAAAGGCTTTTTTGGTATGTGGCACCCTGGGCTTGCCCAGGAGCAGCATGAGGGGTCAGCACAGACACCCTGGCAGGGATGGGGTTAATGACCAGTGATCCCAGCAGCTTCTCCAAGCTGTGGAAATTAGAGGCTGTTAAGACATGTGCTTTCCCAGGGGGAATATTTGTTTAGTCCCACTGCAGCTCTACCATGGATCACCCAGGACCCAGACACGCTTCCTCCCAAGAAAGGGATCCTTCCACCAGTGTCAGAGGGTGCCAGAGCATCAGCTGGTGGTGCAGGCCTGGAATCAAGGTCCTGAGCACTTGGTCTGTGGGTTGGGAAGGGAACCAGCCCCAAAGTGGGGGGATGAGCCAAGGGCAACTGGGGTGAGAAGCACAGGGAAGGGCAAAGCACAAGCTGCACCAGCAACCCCAAGTCCTTCTCCTGTGATGCCAACAGGCAGTTGCCAATGGCACTGTCACCTCCCTGCAGAGTCAGAGGGCACAGGAGAGACTCTTCCCCCCATTCCTTCAGCACATCTGTCCCAGCAGGCACAAGCTGCTCCTGCTCCTGGCAGGCTCCCTCTGAGGTCACTGCCCAACCCTCTACCATCCCTTTCCCCTGACCTTCAGCTCCAGTTACAAGATTTATGTTCCAGTTGCTCCCTTCCAGTAGGCATCAGGCTTCTCCTATGGGTTAGCTCACCACACACCCCCTTCCCACCCCCAGGGACCTCTGGAAGCAGCCAAGACTTCCAAAAAAACCCTTCCATGCAGATCTGTTCCCTCCCACCCAGCCAGCCCTGTACTTTCCCTGACCAAATCAAAGTGTGGAGGGTACAAAAGAAAGGACCTGGTCCAAAGTACAGGCAGAGATTTATTTTCCATCACTTTCCAAGGCAGCAAACACTCCACAGTCAATGTTTACTTACAATATCTCCACTGCCCCATTTGCTTCTTGCTCCTTCACTCCCAATGTTTGCAGACAGAGTTGGGGGCAGGTTTGCAGCCCAAACCCAAGTGGCTCCATGCTGATACCAGCAAGGAGGATATGGCCCCACCACAAGGCTCAGCAACAACTACTCCTAGTCCCCAAGACTGGTGTGGGGACAGGCAGGGAGAGCCTGGCTGTGCCACTCCAACTGCTGCAGATGACTAGATGAGGTTGATGTCACACACACACAGGCTCAGGCTGGCAGCACACCCAGCCAAACACGAGGCTATGGGACATGAGAGGCTATGGAGGGTGTCATGAGCCTGTTCTGGCAGAAGTTATGGGAGAAAGGGGCAGCCTGTGCCCAAGGTAACAGAGGACACCGTGTCTCAAGGTCAACACCTGTAACACCACATGCCTGTGTTACTTTTAGAAGGAAACTCCTTGTCCCTGGAGCGGGAGGAGTGCTGATCCTGTCCTGTTCACTCCTCATCACCAGGGATGGCGATGCCAGCATTCCCACCTGGCCCTGCTCAATCTCAGGGCTACTTCCTGTGCTTCTTCTTTTTCTTCTTCTTGGAAGCCTTGCTGGGCTTCCCTGAGTGCTTGTGCCTCTTGCTGGAGGGCTGAGCTCCATCACTGTCCGAGTCTGAGCTGTCTGAGTCTGACTCGGAGGATTCCTTAGCCTTGTGCTTCTTTTTCTTCTTCTTCTCCTAGGAAAACCAACAAAAAGCCTGGCATGTGGGAACACCAACACCTGTGCTCCCCAGGGCAGCAAGGGGCTTCCTGTCCGTGTGCCTTACACTGGGACAGGCAGCTGTTCCTGCAGGGAAAGGGCACTCTGCCCCAGCAGTCACCACTGCTGCTGGCAGGGCATGGGGTAGGGCAGAAATCAGAGCAAGGGGGTGGCAACATGGAAATCCAAGCCTGGAAACTGTTAGAGAACTCGCAAAAGGAGAGTTCTTGCCCTCACTCAGAGCTCACTCCATTATTTAAGGCTGGCCTTTGTTAATAGAACTTGGCAGGACGCAAGTTTTCTGCCCCCAAAATGGGTTTGTAAAAGAGATGTGAGAGGCTATTGTGTGCCAGCCTCAGCCCCAGCCTGCCAGGAGATGAGATGTGCTGGAGCATTCCCAACACACCTGCTCCTGGCAGGAGAGCCTGAGCCCAGGCTGTGCCCATCAGAGCTTCCTGCAGCCAGGATGAGCTCAGTGCCCTTCCGTGAGCCACAGCTCCTTGCACAACCTCCACAGATTGCACATTCTCAACTTCCCTCACACATCCTCTCCTGCTCTCCAACTTCCCTCACACCCCTTCCTGCTCCCCAACTTCCCTCACCCCCTCCTACTCTCCAACTGCCCTCACACATCCCCTCCTGCTCTCCAGCTTCCCTCAGACCCTGTCCTGCTCTCCTGCTTCCCCTGCACACCCTCCTGTTCTTCCAGATTCCCTTACACTTCCTTCTGCTTCCCAGTTTCCCTCACACCCTCCTTCTCTCCTGCGTCCCTTGCACACCCTCTTGCTCTTCCAGATTCCCTTACACTTCCCTCTGCTTCCCAGTTTCCCTCACACTCTCCTTCTCTCCTGCTTCCCTTGCACACCCTCTTGCTCTTCCAGATTCCCTTGACCTCCCTTCTGCTCCCCACTTTCCCTTGCTCTCCTGCTTTGCTTGCACCCTGTCCTGCTTCCCACTTTCCCTCACACCCCTTCCTGCTCCCCAACTTCCTTCACTCTCTCCTGCTCCCCACCTTGCCCTGTACCTCCCCTGTGGCAAGCACAGAGTCCCTCAGGCTTTGTTTCTGCAAAGCCAATGCTTCAGCCCTGCAAATTCAGCTGCAGAACAACAGCTGGTGCTGGAATAAAGCTCCTAAGGAACTTTGAAACGGATCTAAACCCTTACATTTGGGGCATGTGACTAAGCACCAAGCAGAGATTACCCTGAGATCAGGCCTGGGGGGCCCCTTGCACTGGTATCCCAGCAGCACAGCACCTCAGAGCACCCAGACACTAATAATGAGGGAACACAACAATTTGAGTGTATTTCACTAGAAAACAGGAGTGGGAGAGGATATGATCCCTCTGTGCAGGCAGCACACACAGCACAGCTGCTGGGCCTGCTCTGCCCACTGCTGCATTCCCTTCCAGCATGGAGCAGGAGAAGGAATGCTGCTGGCAGCTTCCAGGAGCCAGCTGTGCCCTCCGAGCCCTGGGGCAGCCCGAGGGCCTGGCAAATCCCTGTCCTGCAGAAACTGAGCTACTCCCTTGGTTCTGGGGAGTCAAGGGAAGCAGGTCAGAGGGCCCCTAAACATAGCTGTAGTTCCAGCTTTCCATTCAAGCACAGCAACACTGACCTCCACCTATCTCATCCATGGCTACATCAACACCTAAGAGAAACTCTCTTAGGCTATCAGGGAATCCCAGAATGGGTTGGAAGGGACTTTAAAGCTCATCTCATTCCTATCCCCTCCATGAGCAGAGATACCAGCTTGATCAGGTTGCTCCAAGCCCTGTCCAGCCTGGCCTGGAACACTCCCAGGGATGGAGCAGCCACAGCTGCTCCGGGCAACCTGTGCCAGTGTCTCACCACCCTCCCAGCCAGGAATTCCTTCCCAATATCCCATCTGTCCCTGCTTCAGGTTGCTCCAAGCCCTGTCCAGCCTGGCCTGGAACACTCCCAGGGATGGAGCAGCCACAGCTGCTCTGGGCAACCTGTGCCAGTGTCTCATCACCCTCCCAGCCAGGAATTCCTTCCCAATATCCCATCTAGCCCTGCCCTCTGGCAGTGGGAAGCCATTCCCTGTGTCCTGTCCTGTCCTCCCTTGTCCCAAGTCCCTCTGCAGCTCTCTTGGAGCCTCCATAGTCACTGGAAGGAACTCTAAGTTCTCCCTGGAGCCTTCTCTTCTCCAGGCTGAACACCCCCAGCTCTCCCAGCCTGGCTCCATGGCACAGGTGCTGATCAGGAATGTTTGCTCTACTCAAGGACAAGAAGAAGCCACAAGGAAAGAAGCAAAGGAGGGATTCAGAGATCAGATATGGGCAGTGAGGCGACTCAAGCTCGTGGGATTGTCTGTGGTACACCTGGCCAGCCCCAGTGAGGAATGTGGCCTGGCAAGCACAGCTCCTGCTCTGAGTAACCCATTCTTCAAGCATCTGTGCTCAAAGTGAGCTCCACCTTCCACAAGACATTGCTTCCATTAGCTTCAGCCACTTCCAAACCAGTGCAGCTTCCATACAAAGAGTCATGCACACTCACAATGAGACAAACTGAGGTTGTCCACACTTCCTTCAAAATCACCATATTCTCCCCTGAGTGGGACACAAAGGGCCCAGGTAAAGACTCGATTCAGCATGGATTGGGTGGCCAAGCACCAGGCACAGGCTGTGAGTGAGGGACAAAGGATGGCAGCTGGCAGCTTATTGAATGTGGAACAACTCCTTTAGGGAGGTGGAAGAGCAAAAAGAACACTTGGCTTGAAGTTGTGCATCCAGCAGAGTCCTCAGGCAGGAGCAAAATGAGGAGCTGAGGAAACACTGGGAAGGGAGCAGAGGATGGAGTTACTCCACACATTTCAGGCCCTTGGCAGTATCAGTGCTTGTAGCTCCACAACAGCACTGTGATTTATGTCATCCAAAACTGAGTCTACATTTTCCTGTGGGATAACACCAGACTCACTACAAATCCCCAACCCACACACAGGGAGAAGCAAATCCTCAGAGTCTTTAGCAGAGGATGGCAAAGAGTTAAACCTTCCAGAGAAAGGGCTGCAGCAAGGAGAATTTTCTCAAGCTTATCCAGCCTGTGCACATGGTGAGAAAGTTTGACAAGACCTTAAGAACTGACAGAGTTTCATTCCAAAGCTTGGGAAACTTTGTCAGGATGTGAAGGCTGAGGACAGGACAGGATGTCACACATGTTCCTGCAGGATTACAGGGGACATCAAAGTCCACATGTGGGCATTGTGCTGGCTGAAAATAACCCTCAGTCTCCCCTTTTGGGGCTTCTAATAGCCACACTGTTCACTCTAAGGCAGGAAAAGTCCTTTTCTGATACATACTGGGATTGTTGGGGTGTCCTGGGCAGGGCCACGGGTTGGACTGGATGATCCTTGTGGGTCCCTTCCAGCTCAGGATATTCCATGGCTCTATGATTGTTTCAGTGCAGTAGTGCAAACATCACAGCATGTAAGGGCAGATAGACTGGGAATACTGCAGGGAGCAAACCAGCAACAGAAGAGCTGAGCACAGAGAAGCTGTGGCTGCTCCATCCCTGGGAGTGTTCCAGGCCAGGTTGGATGGGGCTTGGACAACCTGGGCTGGTGGGAGGTGTCTCTACCCATGACAGGGAGTGGAACTGGAACTCTAAGGTCCTTTCCAACCCAAACCACTCTGTTTCTATGATTTTTCTGTAGCATAGCAGGAGGCTTCTGTGAAATCGTTCTGCACAAGTAGCATCCTGCTGTAGGACCACAGATTTCATAGTTCCATAGGATGTTAAGGGTTGGAATAGAGCTTAGAGATCATCCAGCCTCAACCCCTGCCCTGGGCAGGGACACCTCCCACCAGAGCAGGTTGCTCAAGGCTTTAGCCAACCTGGCTGTGAACACTGCCAG
>NW_008655719.1:9024-17709 GCF_000695815.1 Acanthisitta chloris
GGACAGTTGCTCACCACCCTCACAGCAAAAACTTCTGCTTAAGATCTAAGCTAAATTTCCTCTTTCAATTTCTCCCCATACCTCCTTGTCCTGTCCCTGCAGTTCCTAACACAGAGTTTCTCTGCAGCTTCCCTGGAGCCCTTTCAGCTCCTGGCAGGTTGCTCTGAGGTCTCCACACAACCTTCTCTTCTCCAGTTTCCTTCACCTGCAGCATCCCAGTACTGGAGAGCAGCACTGACTGGTTCCCAGTGAACTCCCTGTGCAGGTGGGAGTGTTTCTAGCTCAGGCAGTGCCCAGCTAAGTGCAGGTTGGTGCCTGCAGCCACAGCAGCACAGTCCTGCTGTGACCTGAGCTGCAAACTGCTCCCCCAGGAGTGATGGATGGAGCTGATCTCTGCTCTCAGGCACACCCAGAACTCCAAACATTGCTTTTGGGTAAACATTTGGAGAGAATTTTGCCCAAGCAGCTCAGGACCCACAACACACAGAACTGCACATTACAGTCCCAGCCATGCAGTGATCCCAATCCCACCAAGCACAACAAACATTCTCCAAATCCTCTCCTCTCTCCCAGTGTTGGCATCAGGAAGCAGCAGGTTGAGGCTGAAAATGCTGATTTTCATGGAACAGTTTTCCTGCTGCTCTAGTTATGTTAAAAACTGCTCCAAAGGGGCCCACAGCAGCACACCAGGCTCTCTCCTGCCCTTTGCAAGGAATGCTGCTCCAGGCTGTGCTTTCAGTGTTACAACAGCTCATTCCTTGTAGAGGTATTTGGATTTGAGATAAGAGAGGAGTGCCCAGAACTCTTCAAGAAGGTGAAATACTTTTCATCAGACCCTTTTGTGCAGTTTTGGTCTCATTCTGACACTTAATGCCTGTCCTTGGGGAAAAAATTAAATGGATTTCTGGATAGATGTCTGTGCACATCTCCAGGGAGGTGCCAGAAATCCTTCAAGATTTGTTTTCATTCTTTCTCCACCACCTAGTTTCATCCTAAACAAGGTTCATTGCATAAATCCAAAGGTATTATTGCATCCCTTGTTTAAGCAGCTGTCAGAATGAAGCTGAGGAGAAGAATCCAGTGTACTGCCAGTAAATAAACAGAGGCAAGCTCAGAAAATCAGGGATTAAGTACAGCAGGTGAACAGCAGAGTGTGAAGAGCTCTGCCCTAAACTAATGCCATGTAAGAACTAGTAGAACAAGTCCAAGTGAGAATGAACTAAGCTTTGCTGAGCCATAGAACAATGAGTTAGGTGTGGTTTGCACATGAACAGACAACAGCTGCAGGCAAAGTGCCTGGAAATCTTCCTCAAGGTGGGAAAAAAAGAGCAGTCAAGAGATGCAGTTCCAATGACCATCCAAAGCTACCCCAGGAATGACTTGCTTCGTGTGCCTGAGCAGAAGATGCTTTTGTAGAACTTCAATTACAGGGGTTATCCCTTGGTCACACTGCAGATAGTTTCTTGGAAGGCAGAGGAGAAAGCAGGATCAGAAGGATTCAGCTCTTCCCAGCACTGCCTCCTCCCACACAGCCCAGCAGGGCACACTGCTGTGTTCCCATAGCAGCTCCCTCACCCTGTGACCCCAGGAATAAAACTGAAAGGCACACAGCCATGTGCCTGCCCAGCTGTCAGATACTCCCTGCAGGAGCTCTGGGGCTTCCACACAGCAGGGAATCGTGGAATTGTTCAGGCTGGAAAAGCCCTCTAAGATCAACAAGTCTAACCATCAACCAGCAGCACTGTGTTCACCACTAAACCATG
Source organism: Acanthisitta chloris (assembly GCF_000695815.1). Classification (NCBI taxonomy): domain Eukaryota; kingdom Metazoa; phylum Chordata; class Aves; order Passeriformes; family Acanthisittidae; genus Acanthisitta; species Acanthisitta chloris. The sequence continues at coordinate 10,788 of NW_008655719.1, forward strand.
TCACCAGATGCTACATGCACATGGTTTTTGGACACTTCCAGGGATGGTGATTCCAACAATGCCCTGGGCAGTATGTTCCAATGCTTTACAACCCTTTCTGTGAAGGAATTTTTCCTGATATCCAATCTAAACCTCCCTTGGCACAGCTTGAGGCCATTTCCTCTCATCCTATCACTGTTCCCTGGGAGCAGAGCCTGATTCCCACCTGGCTGCACCTCCTGGCAGGGAGTTGGAGAGAGCAGAGGGTCCCCTCTGAGCCTCCTGTTCTCCAGGCTGAGCTCCTCCAGCTGCTCCTGTGCTCCAGACCCTTCCCCAGCTTCACTGCCTTCTCTGGACATGCTCCAGTATCTTCACTTCACCCTCAAGTCACTTATTTCCCAGGGATTAGGGAAGACAGGACAGTGCTAACAGAGTGATGTGTCAGTACAGACCTGTCACTGTCACACCACTGCAGAGACCTGAAGCTACAGCTCTCTCCATCCTGTGGGGCTCAGGCAGGAGCAAAGTGAGGAGCTGAGGAACCACTGGGAAGGCAAGGTGAGAAAACAGGGGGTGAGGACTCCAGAGGACCATCGTGAGGAGAGAGCACCCAGAAATTGCATCAGAGCTAGGAAACAGCAAATGCTGCTCATGACCAACTCAAACTGCCAATACTATTGCTCTGCTGTCAAAGGTGTTTGGGAGCTGGCAGCTCCCTGCTGCTCATTTAAGAATCCCATCCCATCTCCACATGGATGTCACACACATGGATCAGCAAGGAGACTGTCACTAGGCTGCCTGAGCTATGCTGTGTGAATCCCTGGGGCTCCAGGCAAGCAGGGAAGCACATGGAGGCTCCCAGACCAGCTCACAGCAGGCACTGGAGACAACAAGAGAGCTATTCATCTCCAGGATCCCACATCCTGCCTCCAAAAAACCTCAGAGTTTTATTATTCCAGCTCTGGAAAACATCTGAAAATGTTTGATGTCCTCCTTGAGAAGGGAGGGAGATCAAAGGGAGAAGCAAGATTGAAGGGAAAGCTGTTAACGCACAGACACCAAAAAACTAGGAACAAATAGAGGACAGTGACCCACATATCCTGTAGTGTCACAGGACAAGACTCCACTGGGAATCCCCATCCTGGTGGATAGGAGCTATTGGTGCATCTCTTGGTGTAATTGTGCTTAACAACATTTAAAAAACAATTCCTGGAGCCTTTCCCAGGCAAACCACCCATGGCAGCACAAGGCAGCCCTGCTTGTGGAATCACCAACAGGTAGGAGAGAATCCCAGTATCTGGAGCCTGGAATGGTTAAGAGTGCAGCCAGTCTGGGATCTGTGGGATAACTCCATTCAATCCTGTGATTCCAAGACCAGAACAGAAACTAGACTATGTGTATTTCCTATCAGAGCATAGCACACCAAAGACAAGTCCAAAACACTCCTGAGTAGGAGCCTGTGGTGGGAAAGTACAGAACATCTTGGGATGGAACCTGGCACAAGGTCTATGAGCATGAGAGATCCTGTTCCCACCACTGGATCAGCTCTCCAAGCTCTTCTGAGCAAACAAGAACTGCACATTAGGCATCAGATCAATGCTAACTGGAATGAGATGAGCTTCCAACCCAATCCATTTCAGGATTCCATGAATCCTCATTGTAAACCTGACACCAGGTTTGGATTCAGGCCTATGTTTCATCCCAACATGCTTGGAGCCAGAGGTCAAACACTGTACACAACAGGTCTCTTATCTCTTGCCATTTTCACATGGACTGAGATTGCTTTGGAGCCGGGAATGGAGAATGTTCCCTGTGCAAACACAGACAGAGATTTTCCCTGTGTGTGTGCAGATAATCCCAGTTCCCACTGCTCCAGCTGGGTCAGGACAGCCACTGGAGCCAGCAGCAGGGCACTGAGCTCAGGGTAAGGATAGGGGTTAGGGCAGGAGGAGGGAGAGAAAGCAGGCGAGAAACACAGAAGCTCAGGAAACTGAAGCAATTTCTGTAGAGCCTGAAATAGACCAGGAGAAAAAGAATAATCCTTTTCTCCTTCTAAGGAATCTCTTTGAGGATTGTGTGTTACAGCACAGAACCAGCTGACAGGGGAACAGGAGTAAAGGGAGAAAGGACAGGAATTGCTACAAGGTCTGCAGAGGAGATTCCTGTGTCCCTACAGAGACTGCACAGAACTGAGCCACATTCCCAGCCCAGAATTACCTTCTCACACCCACAGGGCTGGAGTCACCCACACACCAAACTCTCCATCCCCTTTCCCAAGACACATCCTACCTTCTTCCTCTTTTTTGAAGACTCCTCAGCCAGGTTGGACTTTTTATCTCCTCCATGTCCTGCTGCTGCCACCTCCTCTTCCTCCTCCTCTGGAATGAGGCTATATTTGGTACCTCCAGGCTGCATGAAACATTCCTTGGCAAAATGACCTGGAAAAGAACATTAGAAGGAGCAATCCACCCCCTTCTCCTTTTTTGTCTTGTTTAACAACTGCATTTCACACCCTTGACGTGCTGCCAAGGATCTTTGTGTTATTAGTCACAAGAAGACAATCCACACTGTACATTTTTGGCCTTAAAATTTCAGCTGGTGAGTTAATGAAGATATTCTTGACTGAACTGGGCAGTTGGTAGAAATGTGTCTGTGCAGAGGCTCAAACAGCATGGAAAAGTGTATGGGAAAGAGAAACTGGTGTGATTGGCACATGGTAAATGAGCTAAAGCCACAAAGAGCAGCTCATCTGGTCCTACCCTTTCTAACTCTGGAGGCATCAAAGTTGACCTACTAAAAAGCTGCAGTGGAAACTCAGGTAGGTGGCACCTGCCTGTCTGTTAGGAGACATCAGCATTAAAAAGCAGATGGATATAGGCAAAATCCAGATTTGGGGGGTTCTTTAAAACACTATTAGTATAGTTATATAGTTATAGCTAGTATAGTTATAAACCATGTGTGACCATGTTAACAGCTTGCCCAGAGAAGCTGTGGCAACCCCTGGGAGTGTTCCAGGCCAGGATGGAGAGGCCTTAGAGCAATGTGGGGTAGTGGAAGGTGTCCCTGCCCATGGTAGGGGGTGGGATGAGATGAGCTTTAAGGTCCTTCCAACCCAAATCATCCTGTGACACTAACCATGAGACAGACACTGATACAATCCTACCTACAAGGAACCTCACAACCCTAGAGGTGTTTAAGATACACATGGATCTTACAGTGGGTGATGTGGTTTAAGGGTTACAAAGGTAGTGCTGGTGGATGGTTGGACTTGGTGATCTTAAAGGTCTGTGCCAACCTTGATGATTCCATTCTGACTCCCTAAAAGCACTGCCCAAACTTACCTTTGCAGCCACATTTCTTGCACATAGTGTTCAAGACAGCCTCAAGGGTGATCTTCTGACTCGTGTAGTCCCTGAAGGTGCGTTTCCTCCTCTCATCCTGGCTGGAAACAAGGACAGTTCCATTTTCACTCCACACTCACCAGGAACTCTGTGTATTTGTATGAACACAACCTAAACACAAACATTTGTGTTCAGCTAAGCCAAAAAATGGAGCTGACTAAGGTCTCATTAGAACACACCATGCTCATAGAACCACAGAATCCCAGACTGGGTCAGGCTGGAAGGAACCACAGTGGGTCACTGGTCCCACCTCCCTGCTCAGGCAGGGCCAGCACAGAACACATAGCTCAGGATTGTGTCCAGATGGGTCTGGAATATCTCCAGTGAGGAGACTCCACACCCTCTCTGGGCAATGTGTTCAGTGCTTGGTCACTGCACATGGAAAAACTTCCTCCTCATGTTTCAGGTGGAACTTCCTGGGCATCAGTTCCTGCCTGTTGCCTCTTGTTTTCCAAACCAATATTGTTAACAGCCCATTGCCTGTCATCTTCTCCTTTGGGGATGGGCTGAGCCCTCTCTGCACAAAGCAGAACCACAGGGAGCTGCACCTACAGCCCTCACATAACATCTGTGTGCTGTATGTGAACACACACATGGATACACTTACCCAGGACCAAAAGAATAGAATCCTAGACTGATTTGGGCTGGAAGGACCCTAAAGCCCATCCCATCCCATTCCCTGCCACGTGTAAAAATAGGGACACATTTCACCAGCCCGGGTTACTCTAAGCCCCATCCAACCTGGCCTGGAACACTTCCAGGAATGAAGCAGTCACAGCTTCTCTGGACAATCTGTGCCAGTGTCTCAGCACCCTCACAGGGAATAATTCCTTCCCAATATCCCATCTAGCCCTACCCTACCCTCTGGCAAAGCCATTCCCTGTTAGATTCTGCTCAGTAGATTTACCTACTCAAGGGAAACGTTGTTGGGATCAAGGTCTTTGCCTGTGCCTTGGTTAACAACCTTCATGGAGAGGGAAAGCTTCAGTTTGTCATCTTTCATCTGAAAGAGAAAGATTTGGAATGAGCAACATAAATGACCAGGATGTTCATTAATTAACACACTGGATCTGGTTAATCAACATAGATTCTGCTCAGTAGATTTACCTACTCAAGGGAAACGTTGTTGGGATCAAGGTCTTTGCCTGTGCCTTGGTTAACAACCTTCATGGAGAGGGAAAGCTTCAGTTTGTCATCTTTCATCTGAAAGAGAAAGATTTGGAATGAGCAACATAAATGACCAGGATGTTCATTAATTAACACACTGGATCTGGTTAATCAACACTCTGCAAGTCTGGAGGCCTACAGAGAAGCAAGGAAACAAAGAGCAGCAACAAAAAGGATATGACATGAAAAGGCTTTTGTTCTGGTGATTTTTAGCTGCAATTAGAGTATTTTAGCTAATAAACCAACTGTCAGGAATATCTCAGGAATAAGATCAGCTTACACCATAGGTCAATTCAGATCAATGTTCTGCTTTCAGAACTGATCTAACTGATCTCTGCTCTCTGGGACCAGGGACAGGACACAGGGAATGGCTGGAGCTGTGTCAGGGGAGGGTTAGGCTGGAGATGAGGCAAAGGTTCTTCCCCCAGAGGTGTTTGGGCACTGAACAGCTCCCCAGGGCAGTGGTCACAGCCCCAAGGCTGACAGAGCTCCAGGAGTGTTTGGCCAATTATCTCAGGCCCAGGGTGGATCATTGTGGTGTCCTTGGCAGGGGAGGAGTTGGACTGGTGATCCTTGGGGGTCCCATCCAGCTCAAGAGAGTCTGTGACTCTATGAAATCCCTTTTCCTGCACTGCATTATTAGAAGTCACAGAAGGAACATGAAGAGAATTCCTGTGGCTGTAACACAGAGCCCAACAAAGCCACAGGAAGTCACAGCCTCCAGGCACAGCTCTCAGTAGTTTACAGCACATTTTATCTACACATCACTAAAGAACAAAAATTAAACTCACCTCTTTTCCTATAAGTTTCACCCAGACCTTGTCCCCAACATCCACAATCTCTGAGGGTTTATCCACACGGCAGGAGGACATGTGAGTCCTGTGGACCAGGCCTGGAAGTGGTTTGGGAAGAGAAAAGAGAGAAAAGATAAGGACAAGTTTGCAGTGAACATTAGATTTGCCCTCCAGGACAGCAGTCCCTAAAGTGCTCAGAGCAGACAATGCTTTGAGGGGTGAGAAGAACATGTTTTTAGTGTTCTAATAAATAGAATAACTTAAAACAAATTCCTAGGGCTTATTTAATCTGTAGCTCATCTTCCAAATTTAGGAAAAACAATCCTTTTCTGAGCTTTTGTTTTTGTCTGAAGCAAATCAGAGCCACAAACCTTGTTTCCTGCAGCCTGGGATCTTGATAAAGGCCCCAAAATCTGTCACTGCAGCAACCTGGAGAGGAAATGAACAGCACAGCTAAGGGAAACATCTGCACAAACAGCCACTGGCAAACTACAGGGGACGACAGGCACAAGAAACCTGCACAGGTCCCTGTTTTCCTTCAGTGTTGGATCTTAGGGCAGGTCAGACACAGCAGGGATTGGAGACTGGGGCAGGTATGGCCTGACAGCCACTGCTGCCTTGTTCAATCAGTATCTGATATGGATATAGATCATACAACGGTTTGGATTGGAAGGACCTTAAAGCTCATCCAGTTCCACACCTTGCCATGGGCAGGGACACCTCCCACTAGCCCAAGTTGCCCCAACCTGGCCTGGAACACTCCCAGGGATGGAGCAGCCACAGCTGCTCTGGGAAACCTGTCCCAGTGTCTCACTACCCTCACAGCGAGGAAGGAATTCCTTCCCAATATCCCACCTAACCTGCCCTCTAGCAGTGGGAAGCCATTCCCTCCTGTCCCTCCTTGTCCCAAGTCCCTCTGCTACTCTCTTGGAGACCCTTTAGGCACTAGAAGGGGCTCTAAGGTCACCCTGGAGCTTCTCTTCTCCATGCTGAACACCCCCAGCTCTCCCAGCCTGGCTCCAGAGCAGAGAGGCTCCAGCCTTGTGGCCTTCTCTGGACTCTCTCCAGCAGCTCCACATCCTCCTGCCATTGGTGCCCCAGAGCTGGAAGCAGCACTGCAGGTGGCACTCACCAGAGCAGAGCAGAGCAGAGGGGCAGAATTCCCTCCCTCACCCTGATATCATATCCCTGCTGCACATACCCTATTGCTGTGCACATACCCACGCCTGTGTACCCAAACACACATGCTGGCACACACAGGTGTGTGTGTGGCACAGAACTCCCAGTTCCCCAAACCACCACCGAGCTAAGCAGTGACCAACACAGACAAAGAACACCCAGAGCAGCAGGGCTGAGGCCGCAGCTCACACACCTCTCCCTGGAAGATCGCGTAGAGCTCTGGCAGTGGCTCCATCGTCGCAGCGCACAGACGATCCACAGGATTCACCCCGCGCTACTGCATTTCCCCTCGGGAGAGCTCTGAGACGCCTCGAAAAGGAACATTTAACGAGTGGCTGAACTCAGAGGGCGGAGGTGGCTGGACCCGAGCGGGACCTGAGGCAAGGCGAGACCTGGGCACGA
>NW_008655720.1:0-5779 GCF_000695815.1 Acanthisitta chloris
GGTCCATTCCAACCCCTTAACATATTACGAAAAACATCAGATTTTCCATGCGTGAGATGCAAAGCTAAATTTGCTAAGCACTTATTTATGGAGAATTTCTTCCTCCTGGGAGAGAGAGCAGAGCCGACAGGACAGAAGGGACAGCAGAAGGGACAAATCCTACAACTTTAGGGTTTATTTTTGGAGTCAAACACAGTAAGATATTTTCTACCCATGATTCACACTGAAGACTAAGTTATTAAGGCATACACAAAGACCACTAAAAGTTAAAAAAAAGGTATGATCCTCCTGGGAGGATGAAAAGGAAAAGAGAGGAACTGGCACATTTTTACAGTTAAGAATAACAAGATGATTCTCTGCACAGAGCTGACTTTGTGGCCTGTGGGCTTTTTTTTTTTGTGGTGTGTTCGGGGCTTTTTGCTTATTTCCAGGAAAATGACTATATTCTAGGAAACCAAAACAGAGTTAACCTCTTCCAGATAGGGCACTACCTGGTTTGGAGCACATAAGTTTTATTCCTAAGGACTGTCTTGCACATGATTAAAGACAACAGACCATGAACCAGCTACAGGTTCACTCAGGTGATGATTCACAACCACTTCAGCTCCCACTCCTGCCCAGAGATGCACCTGGGACTCACAGCTAGGGCCAGCACACAAGCAGGAGTAAACACTGCCCAATGCTGCCAAAGATAAAACTACATGAACAAGAAGAGCTCCCAAAGTTTGGCTAGACAGGGTGAACTTTCCATCACAGCCTGCAAGAAATCCACTGACAGAAGGGACAAATCCTACAACTTTAGGGTTTATTTTTGGAGTCAAACACAGTAAGATATTTTCTACCCATGATTCACACTGAAGACTAAGTTATTAAGGCATACACAAAGACCACTAAAAGTTAAAAAAAAGGTATGTAGCTCCTGGAGCAGGTGCAGCCAAATCTATGGAAATTATGAAGTGCCTGGAGCATCCCTCTCACAAGGACAGGCTGAGGGAGGTGGGGCTGTTCAGTCTCCAGCAGCAACACTGAGAGGGACTTCATCCATGTCTGTCAGTGCCTGCAGGGAGGTGTCAGACTGAATCAGGCTCTGCTCTGCTCGGCTCAACAATGGGACAAGAGGCAACAGGCAGGAACTGATGCCCAGGAAATTCCACCTGAATATGAGGAAGAACTTCTTTCTTGTGCAGTGACCAAACACTGAAGAGATTGCCCAGAGAGGGGTGGATTCTCTCTCATTGGGAATATTCCAGAGCTGTCTGGGCACAATCCTCTGCCATGTGCTCTGGGATGACCCTGTTTGAGTAGGGATGTGAGAGCAGGTGACCCACTGTGGTCCCTTCCAACATGACCCATTCCATGACTCTGTAACAGCACAGTTAGTTAACACCAAACATTTCACACTAGCATTTTACACCCTAAAAAGTGTTACTTTTACAGGATGCTCTAACTGTGGCCAGTGGACTTCAAATAAAGCCTTCAACATGCCTCATTCCCACAGCTTGGCTGATGGTTTTGCTGATAAATCCAGCAGAACTCTCATCCCTATGACAAACAAAAGTAAAAGCTTTTTCTTTCAGACGGTAAATAGCAGTAAAGCAACACATATTGCCCTTGGTGACATTCAGACCCCCTTCAACAGGGAGCCCTACACTATTAAACCACCAAAGCTGCTGATGAATTGATGAATCATTATGGTCACAATGGTTCTCCTTGTCCTTTCTTGAGGCTGAAATACAAGCTGTAAATGGGAAATTAGCTCAGTTCTCTCCATGCTGTGCAGAACTGCCTACAACTATTGCCAACACACAGCACTGGAACAGCAGGAAGATCTGCAAAACCATTCCAACATCGTTTCTTGCTGCTGTTTCTGATGCTCTGCCAGTACAAGGGCTGTGACAAACCCTAATGAGCAGAAATCCATCACAGAGTACTTCCATGTCAGCAAAACAGAAAATATTTCAACTGAGTTATCCAACCACAAATGAAGTAAATCCAAAAAGCAAGAATCACACTAGGAATGTATATTCAGCTGAAGATGCTACCAAAAGCTTGTCACTAGTCCAACTGTGTCATGTCAAATCTCCTATTTGCAGCATGTCACCATTCTCCCTCTTTTCTTGCCTCCCCACTGACAGCTACGTGTGCCTAAAGGCAGTGGCTTTGATCAGAAGCAATCCCAGGAGAGGCAGTGCCTCCCATCAGAAGCCTGGAGAAATCCATGTGCTGCTCCCTAAAGGCTAATGCTACACAGAGATGTACAGGAATCCAGGGTGATTGGGATCTTCGACCCTCCTCTTTGCCACTACACAGAAACCCAAACCCCAGTTCTCAAGTGAATGCTGATACCTTTGCAAGGAAAGCCCAAACATGAACTGAAAACACACTGTGAAGATGAAAGAGAATAAATTCTCTGCATAAAATTGTTTGATCAAGTTGGTACAGGAGTTAAAGAGGTTTCTACATCAAAAATTCTGGGCTTGGAAACTGCTCCCCAGGAAAGGGCAAAGAGACATGAGGAAACCAAATTTGCATAGCTCAAACACTAGATATTTACAGCCAGTTCACCTGATTGATACTTCTCAGAGTCACAGAATCATGAAGGTTGAAAAAGACCTTTAAGATCACCAGTTCCAACTGTCAGCCACCATGTCTCCAAGCGCCACATCCACGTTTCTTCAACACTTTCAGGGATGGTCACTCCAACACTTACTTGCTTGCACTGCTGTACATACACATGAAGGATCATGCTCTGTTAAAATAACACTTCTCACCATCAAATGATGCTGCAGAGTCCAACCAGACTGAGCACAACATCCACACTTGATATGAAATTAACTAGGAACACCATTGAAGAGCATCCCTGGGAATTGGATCTGCTGTGGAACACTTGGGTGAAAGGGAATTTTTATCCAATACCATAAATAAAAGAGGAACAGTCCCCCCAGGGGAATCTAAGTATGAACAGCAGACAGGAAAACTGGAATTAGGAACTCACTGTCAAACGTTGTTCAGTTCAAACACATTTATACATAGAAAGCAATAACAACAGGGGTGATCATAGAATCACAGAGCAGTTTGGGTTGAAAGGACATTGAAGACCATTTCATCCCCCCCCGCCATGGGCAGGGACATCTTCCACTAGCCCAGGTTGCTCCAAACCCCATCCAACCTGGCCTGGAACACTTCCAAGGATGGGACAGCCACAGCTTCTCTGGGCAACCTGTGCCAGTGCCTCACCACCCTCACAGGGAACAACTTCTTCCCAATGTCTCATCTATCCCTGCCCTCTGTCAATGTGAGGCCATTCCCCCTTGTCAATAGTCTCTCTTCATCTCTCTTTCAGGCTCCTTCAGGTACTGGAAGGCCACAATTGGGTCATTCCAAAGCTCTTCTCCAGGCTGAACAATCCCAACTCTCTCAGCCTTTCCTCACAGCAGAGCTGCTCCAGCCCTCCAATAATCACCTTGGTGCCTCCTCTGGACTCCAACAGGTCCATGTCCTTCCTGTGCTGGGACCCCAGAGCTGATCTGCAATCTTAATAACATAAATTTAACTTTTCTTTCTATTTTTAAGAAGTTCACCTTCATTTCTAGAAGCCACAGATAAAATCAACAGTGACTCATTTATACAGTTTGGATGTGTGGACTGAGCTCTCCTATCTTCTCTGAAGTTACAAAAAGTGTTTTAGTGCCCAATGGGAAAAGTTAAGACATGAGATTGATTATTCAAAAGGCACCTAACTTTCTAAATTCAACACTGGAATTGTCAAACAGCTTTTAGCACCTCATTTTGGTGTTCAATATAACCCCTGGCTGCTGAGTTCTGAGTTTCCTGTCATGCCCAATGTTTATGCAGTTTATTTAAATGAAAACTGTAAAACTCAAATACCCTGACAGATCAGGTTGTTAACAGAGTAAGCTGTCAAAACCCACAATTCCCTTCATTTATTTGTAAAAACAAGAAAAATGTTTTGAGAGAGCAGCAAGAAAGCATAATGAACCCAAGCACAGAGGCAAACGGAGCCTATTTTTATCAGTGATGTCTCCCAGGAACAGCAGGTCCAACAAAGCATTGAATTTCATCAGGATCTGATCACAGTGCTTACTAAATTGCTTTTTCTGTATCTGACATGCTTGATAAGAAATGTCCCCAGCAGACTGGCTGTGCTGGAGACTCAACAAAATGCATTATGCAATGTGTCTCCTGCCTTGGCACATGGGTGTGATCTGCAGAGCAAGTCAGGCACAAGAATTGAATCCAGAGGGTTTTCCTCCTTCCAAGGTGATGACTGTGACTAAAGACAACAAACATTTCCCTTTTGGCATTTCACTGTTTTTCCATATAAACTATAAAGTCCATTTCCTTAATGATCTTTCAAGTCCTTGATGGTTTCCTATTATCCTGATTTCTGTGCAGGAGAACAGCTGAGGAGAACCAACTTGTAAAACTTAAGACAAACACCTATTTGTGCTTGACACAGACTCATAATGAAGTAGAAAATGCCTTTAGGCATTTAGATCAGTGTAGCACCATCACAATGCCTGACAGATGATTTTCATTTTCATTTCTAAGCTGAATTTTGTGACAATAAAAAAGTCTGTGAAATATTAACCCCATTTTGTTACCTTTTAAATGCATATTTATTGCAGAGGGACAACTCTCTCTGTCATTTATCTATATATAACATTTCTCAAGGAGAAGAGGCTTGTAGAGAGATAATTCTCTATATCATATATTTATATATAGTATATTTCTCAACGAGCAGAGGCCAATTGTTTCTCTATGCATTCAGAAAAATTATCCACAATATAATACACTAGAAAAGGCACAAGAAGGTACAATCACAGTTCTGATCTGGCTTAGCAAGTGCCTTAAAGCCTAAGAAAAATAATAACATGTAAGAAAGATCCCCTGGGAAAACACAGCTAAGAACTACTACTGGAACTTTTATTTTCATCTGTATGAAACTAGACCCCAAAACATCCCATAACAAACACTAATTCATTTAAAATTAAAACCAAAAAAAGGAATGACCATATCAGTATTCCCCCAGACACTTTGTCTCTTGACTGATTCCCTTTACACAGAGATTTTACTAGGATAATGTTGTTGGTTTCTTCTCTTATTTACATATTTAGTGTCCTCCTTCATAGAACTTGGCTTTGGCCAAAGCCATTTTCTCACCTGGAGGAACAAGCAAGGCCAGAAGGCTCAAAGAAGGCTGAAACAGAATGTTAATAACTGGGGTCAGCAAAACCCACTACATGGTCACTGCTCTCTACTTTGAAAAAGCATGTACATTTTTCTTACTGATTTGTTCTAATTTTGGTACTAAATGGGCACTTCTCTAGTTCAGGTGTGGCAATGTCACCTCTAAATACCTAACTACTTCATTCAAACTCTATCCACCACTGTCCTTTTCTCATTAAACTTGTCGCCCTGTCAGAGAGTACATTTTAGGCAGAGATTATGTGGCCAGAGCCAGCTGCAAAGTCTGTCTCACCATTATTATAACCATTTTATTAGGCTGCTTTAAAGCCAGCATTAACAGTGGCAGGAATGACACCTTTAGATTGAAGGTTATAGGCAAAAAACTGAATTTCCCAGATGCATTTTGGATGTATTTTCAACAAATTCAAGTGTCTGCATGTCACACACCACCTGCAGTGCTCATATCCTTCATCCATAAGCTCATCCTCACACATCTTTAGGGTTCAGTGAAATTTTAGGTTTAAATGCTTTTCTTAAATTCCAGTACACCTCCAGGAAAAACAGCAGG
>NW_008655720.1:5802-7238 GCF_000695815.1 Acanthisitta chloris
TATGCAGCCACAAGAGCTGCTTTGAACCTAAGCACTGCTGTACTGCTTGGGGTGTTGATGCAAAGCCAAATGCAGATTAGTCACAGCTTCTTGTTTCAGGAGAGACTGTTCCAGCTCACCATGAATTTCCTTGCTCTCTACAGAAAGACCACCAGGATTTCAGGAAGGTTTTCTACAGAAGCATTATCAATAGGACAGAGCAGAGCAAACAACTGTCCTGGTAATTCTGGTTTTCAAACTGAAACAGAGGAGGTTTAGATTGGATATTGGCAAGAAATTCTTGGCTGTGAGAGTGGTGAGGCACTGGTACAGGTTGCCCAGGGAAGCTGTGTCCGCTCCATCCCTGGAGGTGTTCCAGGCCAGGTTGGATGGGGCTTGGAGCAAGCTGGGCTATGGGAAGGTGTCCCAGTCCATGGCAGGGGGTTGGAATGAGATCAGCTTTAAGGCCCCTTCCAAGCCAAACCAGTCCGGGATTCTCCAATTCCTTTCCTGGACAGCATATCTGGGGAGGCTGTTGGTCCCTCAAGAGGCTTGGGAATGAGCCAACAAACAAGAAGGGGCACAAAGACACATGTGAAACTCAGACTGCAGTGGACCAAGGAGACTCCTAAGCTAGCCTTTAGAGGCCAGGGAAAATCAAAATCAGGTAGAGCAGCCCAAGGTGAGCTCCGAGTTGCTGTGCTTACATTGCTGTCAAGAGCCATGGCATGTGAGCCAGGCCTGGAGAGGAATTCTGGCCCAAACAAGTGGCCACAGGTGTGTGACACCACACCACTGCTGACCAGAAGGAGACAGCAAACCCTGCTGCCCTGCTCCTGCAAGAGGCCTCAAGATTTCATGGTGACCCAAAGGGCAGCAGCACTCCAAGTGCCTCCTGCAGCCTCCAAGGCTTCTTCTACACTTCTACCTCCAAGAATAAACTCCCTCTGCTACTTCCATCTCCCATCATCTGCAAGTGCACTTCCACATAGTCATCAATTAAGAATTTTCAGATGACTATTTGATTAATTGAAGAAGTAATCTGCCCCCTCTGCACGGTGACAACAAGCTGAAATGAGAAATAATTCTCCCTCACCCCTAATGATCAGCTATAGTTTAACAGGATAACTCAGGCATTGAAATAATTACCTCTACAAGGATCAGGGATCTGACAGAGAGGAGAATTTTTCTGAAGTGAAGTTGGCTAATAAAGCATCACTGCAAGAGTATTTTATTGAAACATCAACATTTAAAGCCTTTAAACACTTCTAAATGACATTTCAAGATCAAATAAATTGCTACATGTTTCCTCTTTGACAATAACTCCACTTCGGTCCATAACAAACACGGCTCTACGGACAGGAAACAGAGCTGCATGTTGGGAAAGGCCTTTTTGTCATGGCAATTAGCCGAGAGCAATTAAATCACCCAAGCATTTCCTTGTATATTCAAGGGAA
>NW_008655720.1:7249-9859 GCF_000695815.1 Acanthisitta chloris
GAAAGAGCAGAGGGTGAGACAGAGATGGTGCTTTCTCAGGGACTCTTTCCTCTCCTCAGGCTCTAGTTTTTGAGGAGGGAAAGGATTCATCAGTTCATATCTGAGATGCTTTAATGGCATCACAGACAGCAAACCAGTTTCAAATCCCAGGTTGTGGAATACCTCCCAGAAGTGAGGAATCAACACTTCCCTGCTATGCTCATGCCTTCGTTTCCGTAAGCTGGATGGTGCTTTCTCAGGGACTCTTTCCTCTCCTCAGGCTCTAGTTTTTGAGGAGGGAAAGGATTCATCAGTTCATATCTGAGATGCTTTAATGGCATCACAGACAGCAAACCAGTTTCAAATCCCAGGTTGTGGAATACCTCCCAGAAGTGAGGAATCAACACTTCCCTGCTATGCTCATGCCTTCGTTTCCGTAAGCTGCGGGATCTCACACTCTCTGCTATAAGGCAGATGTGGCCTTTTCTTCTATTTCATAGAATCATCAAGGTTGGAGGAGACCTCTAAGATCATCAAGTCTAACCATTAACCTGTCACTGCTGGAACTCCTAAACCATATCCTCCAGTGCCACATTCAGACACCTCTTAAACACCTCCAGGGATGGTGACTCCACCACCTCCCTGGACAATTTTCCAGTGCCTGAACACACTCACAGGGAAAACATTTCTCCTCATATCTCCTCTGACTCTGCCCTGGCTCAGCTCAAGGCCATTCCCTCTAGTCCTCTCACTTAAAAATTACAGCTGGAGAATAAACGAGGAATACAACAGAATCAAACATCAAGGCCGCTTCAATCAGCACTTGGGTGTGTGGCACTTTGTGCTCTTCATTAACTCATTAATCACATTTCTAGCCTCAGTCCTGCTGCACAAGGAGGTGATTTACACTAGTGAATCTGACTTAGTGCCCACACCAAACCCCCCCAGGAGATCCCTCTGCAATACGATGTATTTAACTTATGTGGCCTGATGTGCCAGACCAAAGTTTGAATAAAAACAGATCATCTTCAGTTCTGAGAAGAAACTTCTACTTTCAGCCCCACAATTACTTCTTCCAAGCAAAATCTTTTCCTTCTTCGCTTCTGACACAGCGAGAACAATTGAGTGTTTTCCCAATCTTCCCAGGAAGATCCTAACCATGATGGGAAATAAGAGATAATTAATGGAGTATTTCCATATTTGGAAAAAGAAGAAACATTTCATATATGATAAAAAAAACCTTTGTTACCAGTTTATTCTGCTCCTACTCTTCATACTTAAAGGAATGCGCTCTCTGCTCTGGTGACCAGTGACATGGCCTGAAGTTGTGCCAGGGGAGGTTTAGGCTAGATATTCAGACAAGGTTCTTCCCCCAGAGGGTGTTTGGGCACTGGAACAGCTCCCCAGGGCAGTGGTCACAGCCCCAAGCCTGACAGAGCTCAAGGAGTGTTTGGACAATGACCCCAGGCACAGGGTGGGATTGTTCGGGTGTCCTATGCATTGGACTCAATGATCCTTGCGGGTCCCTTCAAACTCAGGACATTCTGTGATTTTATGATTCTTTTTCCCTTAAAACTTTCACTTGTGCATATTAAGAAAGATGAATACTAGTATATATATATTTATTGGTTTTACCCATGGACAACAAATGGATTTTCGAACCACAACTGGGTGAAAATCACCAGCAGGCAAGGCTCTTTCAGCCCACATTCCCTTATTCTGCAGTGAATATTCTGCAGTGTTATTCTTGCTGTAATTTTCTCAACCAGAAACAGTGTCATCAGTAACTGTAACACCTGGTTCTGTAAACATTCACTACACTGGGAAGCTAAAATCATGGGTTTGTTTGCTTTTGAAGGGCAAAACAGCCAATTTAACCTCTCTTCTATCTGAAATACATCTGTATTTAAAGTTCCAAGTTAATCTGGGATACTAAGCATGTGACTGTCCTGCCCCATCAACACATCAGGCAAGTGAAGTGCTAAGAGATATTATGGCAAACAATTCTCAGGTTCATGCATTCACACATTCAAGTGACTGACAGTTTTACCACCAATTCTTTTTAATTAGCCACCTGGGTATACTCCCAAATACATAAAATTTAATTACCTGTAACATCACATCTCTCTAATGTTAACCTTTTCATGCTTCACTGCTTCTCAGTGACATTTGCTTTAGGAAAAGAAAGGCTCTGCCTATCAAGAGACTTCATGTCAGAGACAGACAATCAATCACAAACAAGGCACAAGATAGGGAAAAATCATAACAGCCAACTTAAAACACATTTCCTGCCTCCTCATCATGCTCTAGCAGATAATCAATAGCTCATCAAAGCTGTCCAGTTTGACTTTGCTGAGTCAGAAATTCATAAGCACTAATTCAAGATAGCAACCAGCAGGAAATCTACTGTGAACTTGTAAATCTACTGTGAATTCTGCTGCTTATTTAGCTTTGTCCATTACCTTGAATCTCACATGACTGTGGTGACCCCTGTAGGGCTGGAATTAGAGAGAAAAGAGGGGGAAAATGCAAAGGAAAAGTTTGTCTATAAACTTTAAAAGGGGTGACTGCACTCATGAGAGGATTTTGTCATTAGAAGCATGGAACCATCCCCCACCTCTCTCCAAGCCC
>NW_008655721.1:0-1061 GCF_000695815.1 Acanthisitta chloris
TTTATTATGAGAATGATTAGACAAAAACATTTTAATCAGAATTTTTATTACACAATATATGAGCTATAACAACTATCATATAATATAGTGTACTATAAAACAATATTGAAGCAATTGGAATCAAAGTGAGCCAAAACAATTACTAAATAGAGATTGATGTTACTCACCCACACCAATCACCATGGGCAAATCTCTTTCACTCAGCTTCAAGCAGTAACCTTGAGGGATGTCCCCACTCAAGAGTGGAGTCTTCACACATACACTCCAAGAAGAGATATGGTAGAAAAACCTACCATTAAAATCTGGGACTGGACTTCTTTAGTATGAAGTGATTGACTGTCAGTCAGATGTCTCCAGGCCAGTTATGTCAGTTCAGCAGCTCTGGGTAAGTTGTTAGTAGTATAATTTGTTTGTTCCTTTACCAGGTTATGGTATCTTCATCTCACTATCAGGATATTTAACTTTGGGGTTGATGAGTCAGACTGCTTTCAGCATTACCCAACACCAAAAGCGGCATGATTCCTACTTCTTCAATTACTGGTAGCTTTGCAGACAGGGCATTGTTCACGTTGTTTTACTCCATTCCAAGGCAGAACATCCTGCTACACCTGCCAAGCAGCAGCACCTGGACCTCAGTCTCCCCAGCCGGTGCATTGGTACATACAACCCTGAAGACTACAGCCCCAATGCAGCTTCTGTATAGACCATTGCAAACACAAATACTGAGTTGTCCTCCATAGCTGGATACTAGCTGAAGCCCTGTCTGGAGACCCCTGTGAGAGGCCTGGAAATTCCATCCACCTGCAGCTGTTCTTCCATGTTCCTCTGGGCTTGTATAGGTGGGTCTTTGGTGGTCTAATGGCACCCATAATGAGCTGTCCTGGTTTTAGCCAGGATGGGGGTAATTTTCTCAGTAGCTAGTGTAGTGCAGTGTTTTGAACTCAGAGTGATAATACATTGTTGTTTTGGTTTTGCTGGATTGTGTTTATCATAAATCAAGGACATTTTCTTGCTTGTGTCTCATGCTCTGCCAGTGAGAAGATACACAGGAAATTGGGAGG
>NW_008655721.1:1341-10913 GCF_000695815.1 Acanthisitta chloris
GGGGGGAAGACCGGGAAGGAGGGAGTGTAAGCAGCTGCGTGGTTCTTGGCTGCTGGCTGAGGTTAAACTACGACATGAGCCTAAAGGTAGCTGGGCCAAAGTATTGTCTGGGATCCCCCTCCCGTCTTTACTCTTGCTTCTCTGCTCCTTGGTGTATGTGTATAGGAGTTTTTATTACATAATCTAAGAAAACGCATGATGGTAAATTAAATTAGTAATCATAAAGCTGTTATCCATCACAAATAAATTTATTTTTATGCTGTAGTATGTAGGAAATTTGCCAATTTCTTAGTCAACATAGAATTATATTTTGTTAACCTGGGCCTTTCATTTGTAATTTTGAAAGGATAAAGAGCAACATTTAGAAATAAAAGTGGGAGTGGCAGCTATAGACGAAAGCATTATCAAACTGACACTGTTTTCACTAAGGCAGTAATTCTGTTTATTAGTGACCATGGTTTTCTTCCACAGAAATCAATAGCAAACATAGCATTAATTTCTATTGCCCTACATTGAGAATACATGAAATAATCTTTTGTTAACAATTTTTTAAAAAAAAACAGTTTGGTAACACTTAGTTTGGTAAATCTGTGTGACACATGGCTTTTTTCAAATTAAGAAAGATGTAAAGTAAGCAATTTTCCTATACAAATTTGTATTAGTCTCCTTTTATAACAATGTAAATTTAAAGGAATATTTAACAACTTAGATATTAGTGATTTTTTAAAAGAAATTTGTTTATATCAATTCCCTTTCCACAGCCAGCCTATGTTTCCCTCTATCATAAAAGACATGCAGAACAAATCAGTATCTGGTTCTTATTAGAGGTCATCATTTCAAGATATATATGGACTAGTTCCGAGCCAATGTAGAGTAGAAAGCATCTTTGCTTCCTTATAAACATATGCAAGGTTACTTGATACTTAACAAAGATGAGAGAGAATTGTTTTCTCCCTCTATCTGACTTTCAGAAGTAAATAACTTCTCAAGTTGTTCTCAGAAATACCTCAGTAATTTGAAATTGAACTAAAATAATTTACCAGGTAAGTAAACAACCCCGAGCGCAATTATTCAGGAATATTGTTCATCAGCATTACTGAATAAGTCACCCAGTATTTTACAGGTCAATTACATGCAATTTCAAGTTCATTTCCTGAAACACAAAGTTCAAATTGTCTTTTTGTATGGTTCAAGAATCATTCTGTTTGAGTTACCCACACACTTAAACACAGAATTTTCCTAGATAGTAGCATAGGTCAAACTTTGTCAAAAGTTGCATGAAGGTGAACCATGAGAAAGTTTATCTTTTCAGGTGTTTTTCCTTTCCATGAACAGAAGTCAAAAAGGCTGTATGGGCAGATTTATCTCTTCAGACAACAAAGAGGCAGATACAAATACAAACTTTAATTTGGTAAATGCTGATTGCTTCTGCTGACTCTATTGAAGAGTCTTAACACCAAATAATGAGTCATGATCTTAGGCAATTTAGCTTGCTGATAATGGAAGAGCTTTAATTGGTCTGGGTACTATTTTCAGCAACAAGGCCTAAACTCAGATTTGTACTTATACTAGTGACGTTATTCATATGACTAACTTAAAAGAAGTCAGTGGAAATAATTATGTAATCACTGCCAGCAAATACCTCATTCACAATCTGGAAAACTGAGACGATTGTTTTAAAATACGTGTCCGATTTATTTTTTTTCCTCCCATTAAACTGAGACACTTTTCCTCCTTAAAAATGATTTTAACCTAAAGTAATAAAAAGTAGTATATTTTTTTTCTTTGAAAAAGATCTAGTTTTTCTAATAGTAGGTATTAAACTCCAAATCTTCAACTAATGTGTTTGATCTGCAAGAAAAATGCTATAGTAAAGATGGTTGTAATTTTACTATTACTTTTAGTATTCATCTTCCAGTAGAGATCATTATGATAAGATGTTATCAATGTTGCGTGACATGTTGAGATCATAGCTGAAAAAGGTCTGTACTTAGGTCAGATTGGCCTAATGTTAGTCTTAACTGCATTTACTGTATGCAAAAAAGTTACATAATCAGTAGACATGAACTAATGTAAGATGGAAAGGGATATAAATGGCAATCAGGTTTGTGCATACACACACACACACACACACACACACACACACAAAATGAAATAGCCCTTGGTGTTCAAGAGAAAGACTAATACAAAATGTCACTTTGTTGGCAGATAGATTTTTGAAGACTCACTTTTTAAACTACCTTCCCTGATCACATATATTTAAAAAGTTGTGAGAATGCAACATCAGAAAATCCTGGTATGAGTCTTGAGCTTCACGACAGGACACAAAATAAGAGAGGCATATGTTTTTGGGCTTTTTTCATATTTACTGCAGAGGAATAGTAATATTTCCATGGCCTAGAAGTCTCCAGATCTTACCCATCCCATGGACTAGGTGAGAGCTATCTCTTACAAGACACTAGGTTATAGCTCTCTCATCTTTGACATGGCTTTCAAAGAAGTTGCAGTATAAAGAAAAGAAAAAAGAAAAGGAAATAAAAGAT
Organism: Acanthisitta chloris; assembly: GCF_000695815.1. Taxonomy (NCBI): domain Eukaryota; kingdom Metazoa; phylum Chordata; class Aves; order Passeriformes; family Acanthisittidae; genus Acanthisitta; species Acanthisitta chloris. Next base: position 3,885 of record NW_008655721.1, read on the forward strand.
GTCTTTCAAGGAAAAGAAATGCTTCTCATTCTTATAAGATTGACTATATAATATAGAGATGGTTTTAAAGCACACCCAAATGTACAATGGGATAGAAAATGTGGCACATAATCCTCCAAAGTACATCATAGCCATCACACCCTTTAAAAATACAATTGATATCATCTACCTTGACTTATGCAAAGCATTTGACAGTGTCCTGCATGACAACTTTGTCTCTAAATTGGAGAGACATGGATTTTATAGGTGAATCACTTGGTGGCTAAAGAACTGGATGGACTGTCGCACACAGAGAGTTGTGGTCAGTGGCTCATTGTCTACATCGAGGCCAGTGATGAGTGGTATCCCTCACAGGTCAGTGCTGTGGCCAATACTGCTCAACATCCTTGTTAGTGACATAGACAATGGAACTGAGTGCACCCTCAGCAAGTTCGCTGATGACACCAAGCTGTGTGGGGCAGTTGACATGCTGGAGGAAAGGGATGTGTCATCCAGAGGGATCTTGACAGGCTTGAGAGGTGGGCAAATGCAAACCTCATGAAGTTCAACAAAATGAAGTGCAAGGTCCTACATTTGGGTCATGGCAATCCCAGGCACACCTGCAGGTTGGGTTGAGAAGCAACTGAGAGCATCAATGAGGAGAAAGACTTGGGGATGATGGTGAATGATACACGCACCAGGAGTCAGCAATGTGAGCTTGCAGTCCAGAAAGACAACCAATCCTGGTCTGCATCAAAAGGAGTTTGGCCAGCATGTGAAAGGAAGTGATTCTCCCCCTCTTCTCTGCTCTCATGAGACTCTACCTGGAATACTGCATACAATTCTCATGTCCTCAATGTAAGAAGGACATGAAACTCTTGGGAGAAAGTCCAGAGGAGGGTCACAAAGTTGATAAGAGGGCTGGAGCATCTCCCCTGTGAAGACAGGCTAAGGAAGTTAGGGTTATTCAGCCTGGTTGCATGGAGACCTCATAGTAGCCTATCAGTATCTAAAGGTGGCCTACAAGGGAGCCAGAGAGGGACTCTTTGTTAGGAACTGCAGTGATAGGACAAGGGGTAATGGGTTCAAATTGATGGAGGGGAAATTTAGGCTACATATTAGGAAAAGGTTTTTTCCCGTGAGGATGGTGAGACACTGAAACAGGTTACTCTGGGAAGCAGTGGACACTCCAACCCTGGCAGCTTTCAAAGCCAGGTTGGATGAGGCCCTGAGGATCCTGGTCTAGTGGAAAGGGTGGTGTCCCTGCCCATGGCAGGGGGAGTTGGGACTAGATGATCTGTTAGGGGTATTAGAACCTACAGGAAAGAAACAAGAAAACCTGCTGGACCATGTAGAAACACTTGCACAAGTACCAGAAAGTCTCATTGAAATAGCTTCATATAAATATTTTTTGTTTAAAGTGGTTCCAGTTCTGGATTATATTCCTATCACTATTAGATAAGCTCCATAAAGACCTAAATAGGCAATTGTTCTAGCTGGAAAAAAAACAGTTTAAGATTATCCCATTTGATTTGTATGGTTCTAAGTAGCATCTATGTGACAAGTTGGTAGTAAAGTCTGCACAGAATTTTAGGACAAAATCCCATTTAAATCAAAGGGATCAGATATTAATACTGACCTTTCAGTACCTATTTTTTTTGCTCTGTTAGTATCTCGATTATTAGAACACTATTGCCAAAAGAAATCTTCATATCAGGAGATATGGGAAAGAATCAAAAGGTCAGGGAAATGCTCTCAAACTATTACAGAGTTTAGAATTCAATTTCAAATCCAAAATCAACCATTGGATTCTTATTTGTACCTCTTATAGATTTTTTTTTTTTTTTTTGAATCATACATGTATACGATTCTGGTAGGTCCATATTTGTTCAGCCTTAATTTGCATGATTCATAACCTCTGTGAAGTTTTATTTTTTCAAAAGATTCGAAGCAAATGGTCCACCTTGTTTTTCAGAATTAATGTAGATTTAATATTTTTTCCTATGGTTTAAATAATTAAATACAAGAAGATTAATGGTGCCTCAACTTTTCAAAACTCTTTAAGGGATGGTGATTAACCAGAGTTGAAACTTTTATAAAGGGTTTTTGAGAATTCATCCCAAAAAGAGCTGGAGAAGCCTAAAGTTGTAAGATTTTATACTTATGCTTATTTAATTACTTGACACATTCATTTAACATCAATTCATTTAACTGAACACTGTATATTTAGAAATCATGTGGGACCAATTCTCCTCCAGGTTGCATTGCTTTAAATCTGAGTAATGTCTTTCAAGTCAATGGACTTAATACCTTAGTGATGATTTTTTATATGAATAAGCTTTTCCAGAAATGGTGTGTTTAATTGCAAATATTTTAAAACATACATATATAACCTTTACTAGTTCTGTGGTAATTTGACCTCGGTGCACAGAAAAGCTATGGAGGGATCACATTGAGTGCCATCACATGGCATGTACAGGACAAGCAAGGAATCGGGCCCAGACATCATGGTTTTATGAAAGGCAGCACATTTATGAATGCTTGACCAGCTGGATCTCCTTCTATGACAAGCTGACCAAGAAGGCCAATAGCATCCTGGCTTGTATAAGACACAGTGTGGCCAGCAAGGACTAGGAAAAGGATCATCCCCCTGTACCCAGCAGTGATGAGGCCACACCTTGAATTCTGTGTTCAGCTTTCGGCTCCCACAGCCTTCCGTAACATTTTGTTTGGACTGCTATTGAAGGCAGTAGAATCTAACTTCTAATCTTGCAACTAGGCTCCGATATATTATAAACAAATCATTATAAAGTAAACAATCCTACATTTTAAATCGGAACATCTAATACATAGTTTTACTTCTCAGCTATGATTTTACCTCTGATTGCCAGGACAAAATGTTTCTGTAATTATTAAATACCAAGAAGCAGATCAAATAGGATAAAAGTGTGACTCCACAGATTTAAAAATAAAAATTAAAAATTGCAAAAAGATATGAAGGTGTTAAAGATTATAATCATTATTAAAAAGCATATGGGCAAAGTAAGAATTATCTAGTTTTACAGATTCTGATTTTCAGATAATAGAGTGAAAAAAACCCATTAATATAAAAAAAATTTAGCATTGCCAAGATATGTAGATAACCACCTTCATTCATACACTGATGATAAAACCTCCTACATCAATTCCGCATCAAAAGTGTTCAACTTTGTAGTTTTTTCAGTGTGTCCTAAGGAACTGCAGCATTAGGCTGCTCAAGAAATTTTTGGATATTACACATGTTCCTGTAAACCATTGGATGTGATATGTGAGATAAAGAAAAAAATTACCCATTTTCAAAGGGCAAATATTCAGCTGCTATATTGAAATCAGTAAGACGTATCTAAACACATACATAGACATAAATGAAGATATAGAATATGGATGCTGTGTATTAACTTTTATTAGTGCAAGTTCAGAATAGGTGCTCACTTTTTCCAGCACAGGTTGAATGAATCTATCACCAGAGTAGTCTGCTTCCACTTGAGAAGTCAAAATTTCTCCTAGCATGTAAAATTAAACTACCACTGATTTTGCAAGTTTCCATTAATTCATTACTACAGACCACAAAGGAAGACAGAAAATTCATCAATAATATATTTAAATTTCATCTAAGTAGCTTTGCAACATACGTAAATATCATGCTTTAACTATAGCATCTCAAAACTTTTCAAGATGGGGAAGCTGGCCATGATAGTAGATTATATGACTCACATTTCTGGTGAAATTTTATTATTTAGAGTGGCAAAAAGTTCCTTTTTTTACTCCATAATGCAATGAAATACGTAAACCTTAACATGATAGCAGATCATAAACAGATATTCCTCATTTTATAACTTGAACAGCTGTAATTTTGTAAGGAAAATCCTATATATTGAGGGGAAAAATACACTACTACTGTTTTTGCCTTTTTTTTTCTTTAAGATACGATAATTTTATTAATTGCATGACATATTCAAGTCCTGAATACAAGTCTTCATAATGGGATACTCTATACAGACTACCTGCCTTACGTTGGATTTCAGGGTATTCTTGACCATAGTGTGTCACCTATGCCTGAGAACAGATAACTAAGAAACAATTCACTTCTTTCATACCACAAAAATCACCTTTTTTCTCCCTCAGAAATTCTGTTGTCTACAGACTTTTTTTAGAAGACTACAGAATCAATAGAGATAATAGCCATAAGTTAAATATCTGCCATTACCAACCATGTAAAATCAAGACAAAAGTCGCAGTTATTTACTTGTATCCATCTATTAGTTTCTGGCAGGTGAAATAATCTGATCTTTCATACCACAAAAATCACCTTTTTTCTCCCTCAGAAATTCTGTTGTCTACAGACTTTTTTTAGAAGACTACAGAATCAATAGAGATAATAGCCATAAGTTAAATATCTGCCATTACCAACCATGTAAAATCAAGACAAAAGTCGCAGTTATTTACTTGTATCCATCTATTAGTTTCTGGCAGGTGAAATAATCTGATCTGAATGGTCCATCTGTGTTCTCATCAACAGTGGTGCTGGAGCAAAGGGTGGAAGTAAAGGGATCATATCCTGCCATGAGTGGAAAAGGCTGATTGCAGGAGAACCTAATAGAGACAGCAGAGGAGTGTAAGGCAAATAAAGAAATACGACATAAAGTGTGAGGATACAGACGAAAAAACCCAGCATCACCAGCAACTGGTATTATGTAATTGCTTCCTTCTTCCTCATTACCTTATTCATCAAAGATTTGATCTGTTAGTCTAAAAATTTTAACACTGACAGTACCACATTGGGGTCAAAATGATTTATTCGAAAGTGAGGATTATCAGAATAAGGGATTATTTCATGTACCTAGGTGGCAGTTTTCAAATGAATAATGAGACTACGCTACTTACTGTAAGGTAGAAGTTATACACTGCATGTTGCTAAACCAGATTTTTACAAAGAATAATTATTTAAGATCCTGTATCTGTGTAAGAATAGGAAGATTTCCAAATAACATCACAGAGAAGAAATAGCACCATTTTCTTCAAAGAATGCCTGTGCCACCAAGTTCATGTGAGAATCTGGACAAATCACCACCAGAGCAACATCATAACATTTGGCCTGTGTGTTTTTCTCATTTATTAATGGTTGACACAAGACAACACCATATTGTCTCTATATGTTGACACTATGGTAGAGATATCACTGCCACATTGGTGAAAGTGCTGAGAGTTAACAGGTACAGCTGAAGTGGATTTACAGCTGAGCTTTCAACTAGCAAGTAACCTACAGCACTCAGTATTGAGTAATCCACACACTGCTGAATGTTCAGTAAGAATTTTCAGAATGAGTAGAAAACTTTGTATGTCGTGCAGACTCTTAATGTTTAAAATGTACTAGTTCACTCCAGAAAACAGTATTTTTAGAGAATCAATATCCAAACCTAATGACTACATATGCCATTAAATTTAATAGATGTGATAAGAAACTATATGCTGGATCAGGATTTATTTCAAAGTATAAGGTACATAATAAGGTACACACTTGTCCAAACTGTGTTTCTAATTCTCTCACTCATACACCTTGGCACTCATAAAGTGCTGGCCCAAGGCAAAAAGGCATTATGAACAGTCATGATTATACATTTTTTCCAATATGCTTCTATCTATATCCATCTTACTACATATTTTTAGCTTAATTTAAAATGTTCCTGCAGGGTAAATTTGAATCAGAAAATCATATTACTTACAAAAAGAAGCAAGTCTAGAAAGTCCAACTGTGTTCCTTTTGATTTTAATAATTACTACTGAGTAATAGTGTTGATGTCAATCGCTTTACAAGCCAACCAGTGCAGCCAAAACTAGAATAGTATTCCAAGTGTGAGTATGAATGAAGAGTAGTGGCTGGTTGGAATTCTAATTCAGGCTTTTACAGCTTCATTTGAAAGGGCTTAATCTAATCAATAGAAGGAATCTAAGAGACCTCCTGTATCTCTCTGATATGTGGCTGTGACAACAGCTGACACACACCTCAGGTGATAAATATGAGAGGGATTACATGAACACAGCTTGACATTCACAAATAAATGCTTTCAGTATATATGACTCAAAGGCCCTCATGCTGCCCCTACTCTGTCTGTACTCTGTCACTTGCAGCAGTGCAGCAAGGTGACCACAGAACACATGACAGTGACTATACTGGGGCTGTGGGAGCTTGCAAGTTGCAAGTCAACCATCACTGTTCTCTCTCAAGAGAGATATGGTTTCAAGCTCATGAAACAGCAATCTTATCTTTCATTGTAGTGACGCTAATGCCCAATTTATCATTCATAGCCATGAAGTTTAGAAAGGTATATTAAATTCTGGTTTCATATATTAGCATCAATAATAATATCTTGCAACATTCCCTTAAAAACAGTGACTATATTTGTCATGGTTTAACCTCAGCCAGCAAACAAGTGCCATGCAGATGCTTGCTCACTCCCTGCTGCAGTGGGATCAGGGAGGGCATTGGAAGAGTTAAAATTAGAAAACACATGTGTTGAGACAAAGAGTTTAATAGGGAAAGCAAAAGCCACACACAAAAGCAAAGCAAAGGAAGGAATTAATTCACTGCTTTCCATGGGCAGGCAGGTGTTCAGCTACCTCCGGGAGAGCGCAGCCCCACCATACATAGTTGTTATTTGGGAAGAAAAATGCCATCACTTCAAATATACCCCCCTTTCCCCTGCATCCCGTAAGTTTATATACTGAGCATGAAGTCATGTGATGTGGGATATTCCTTTGGCCATTTTGAGTCAGCTGTCCCAGATACGTTCCCTCCTAAACTCCCAGTCTCCCTGCCAGCATGACAATAGAGAAAGCAGAACAGGCCTTGGCTCTGTGTAAGCCCTGCTTAGCAATAGTAAAAACATTTATTCTTCACCTGTGTTCAGCACAATTCCAAAGCATAACCCCATACTAGAGACTGTGAAGAAAATTAACTCTACACAGCCAAAACCAGCACACCATTAAAGATGGTCACCTCAAACCCACCCC
>NW_008655721.1:10952-11552 GCF_000695815.1 Acanthisitta chloris
AACAAGGCACGGAGAAGTTTGGTCAATTTCCCGTTTAAATTAAGACATAAATGAGGTCTGTGCTGGTTTTAGCGGGGATGGAGTTAATTTTCTCAGTAGTTAGTGTAGTGCAGTGTTTGGATTCAGAGTGATAATAATGTTGATAGTACACTGATGGTTCAGTTTCTGCTAAGTTGTATTTATCCTAAATCAAGGGCATTTTCTTTCTTGTGTCTTATGCTCTGCCAGTGAGAAGGTACACAAGGAACTGGGAGGAAGCATAGCCGGGACAGGTGACCTGAGCTAGCCAAAGGGATATTCCACACCATGGCATGTCATGGCCAGTATATAAGCAGGAAGGGGCCAATCTGGGGGGAGGGATGGGGTTGCTCTGGTTGGCAGGTGGTGAGCAATTGTATTGTGCATCACTGGTTTTGTTCTTTTTATTATCCATTAGCATTTTAGCTCATTCTGCTCTTTATTATTATTAAACTTTTCTGATCTTCACCTACTTATTTTACTTTATTTTTTTTCTCATCCCCATTCCTGCGGGTTGGGAGGGAAGATGGGGGAGGAGGGAGTGTGAGCAGCTGTGTGGTTCTTGGCTGCTGGCTGGGGTTA
>NW_008655721.1:11598-15154 GCF_000695815.1 Acanthisitta chloris
TATGGGTTTTAAAGAGGGAGGCTAGGAGGGTGTTTAGAGAGTCAGAAACAGAAAAGGAGGAGGTAAGCAGGATTTGAGATGGAAAAGCTGAGATAGTCCCCACCATGGATCCAGCGATGTCTGAGTAAACAGTAGTCATCTTTTCTACAGTCGTGGATGCGCGCGCACACACACACACACACACTGGGTGCTGCTTCCTTTTTTGTAGCGCTCTGACAAGGCACTGATTTGTCAACCTACCTTGAGTTGCTGGGTTAACACAGAGTGATTCCCAGTGCAGGCCCCTCTCAAATGTCCCTGAAAAGTTGTGGTCTGAGTGCAGTCCGAGATTTACGGTTGCCAGTGGAATTCCATTACCTCCCAAGAAAGCTGTGGTGGAGGTGTCCCATTGCTTCAGCTAGAGATTTATGGTCACCCATGGAGGCCTGTTATCTCCTGGGAAGACGGTGGTGAAGGAGTCCCTTTATCTCAGCTGTAGATTTACGGTCAACAGTGGAATTCTCTTATGTCCTGGGGAAACTGTAGTGAAGGAGTCCTGTTGTCTCAGCTAGAGGTTTATGGTTGACTTGTTACTTTTCGTGTTTCCAGTCCAGCTGTAGTTAGAGATATTCTGTGGCTCAGCAAACTTTGAGGTAAACAAGCAGGCTTTTGCCACAAAACAAGTTGCCAAGGCCAGACAATGTCAAAACAAGCATTTCTTATAGGTGTCTTACAAACAGTTCCAAGACAGCTGGCTTCCCAGATGGTTCAGGCTGAAAGCAATGACCAATATAACAATTGTTTTATGTGTATAAACAATTTACAGACTTACATACATAGACTTAAAACTTCCAGACACAGAGCACAGGTCTTATGAGGAGTCGCTGAAGGAGGTAGGGTAGTTTAGCCTGAAGAAAAAGAGGCTCATGTGAGACCTTATCACTCTTTGCAACTACTTGGAAGGAAGTTGAAGTGAATTGGATGCCATTCTCTTCTCCCAGGTAACACATGACAGGATGAGAGGAAATGGCCTTCATTTACAACAAAGAAAGGTTAGAATAGATATTAGGAAAATTATTGTTTTCCATGAAAAGGATGGCAAAGCATTGGAAGAGACTGTCCAGGGAAATGTTAAAAAAACATGTCAATAAGACACTTGACGACATGGCTCAATGGTGAACATGGTGGCTGTACTAGTTTTAAGATTAGAATTGACAATCTTAAAGTTCTTTCCCAACCTTAAGGATTCCATGATTCTATTATTTCTGGTACTTTAATGAATCAAACTATAGACACAAATGCCACTTCTTCAGAACATGCAAGTACCATTCACAGTACAGTGATCTTCTCACAGTGACATTTAAACTGTTATAATCCATGGATTTATGCCAGAATCTGACTATGATTTTGTGTGTGTGTAGATAGGCAGTAAATCAATTTCAGATTTGCTTGGTTCAGTGATGAACAAAATCACAGAACATTAATTTAAATGAGGTAACGTAAAATATTGTTGACTTGTATAATATGAGATAAACTGAGATGTCAAACCTCTAAAACTTTAAACTTTTTTTTTAGAATTTGTTTTATACAAATCTCTACTTTGGTGTAATTTACCTGTATGTAGGATTACAGAAAATTGTTTAATTTTTATCCTTTGCTGTTTGAGAAACTTGCCATACTATACAAATTGTTTATAGAAAGAATGCACTAGGTGATTTATCATTTGAAAATGTCAAGTCTTTTAAAAATTATTTTTTTCTTCCAGTATGAGAACTGCAAAAGAGTCAGTGCAGCACTGATCTTACTGCCTCTTTGATGTCTGAGAAAATAAAAATGCTGAATTTACATTAAGAATGCCAAAAGCAAAAATGTTCCAGTGTATTTACAAATTAAAGGGCAACCATTTAGATAAACCATATTTCTCTCAATTTGGAGCACATTAAAGAAATAAGTTAGTTAGATGCTTCAAAACCTCCTTTTCTCATGAATTTGCAATGCCTTAAAAAAAAACAACTAAAGGATTTCTCAGTCTGGCTACTAACATTAACATTCTTTTGTTTGCTTTTTCCACAGTATTTCCTCTTGCTTTGTTGAGTACTTTTAATGAAAATTAGGTAGCTCTGTAGTATTGCATTACTGTGTGATAATTTCTAAAAATACTGATATGAGTTCATAAAGAAGTCTTTAATTTGTGAAGCTATGAAAAATTCTATATGGTTACATTGCAGATGATCAGGAAACATTTTACCTAATATCAGCCTATCAAGTTCCTGAAAGTTTCAGAACCCTGATTTGAATCATGAATGACTCCCAGTCCAATACTCTTCCTCCCATGTCCTGAAAGCCCAACAAGAAACTGCTAAAGAAATTTTTTTTAAAAAAAAGGCCAGGAAAGAAATAGAGTAGGTGATTTTTAATATTTTGTCAAGTAGTTCTAACCTGAGCTAAACAATTCTTTTCAGCAATACTGACAAAGTGCCCTAGGAAGTGTACTGTCATTCCCTAGTCAGGTTAGAGAAAATTTAGAAGTCTTTATAAGATATAAATACTACTCCGCAATATGTATACAATTCTAGATCAATGCTCATAAAGGCAATGGAATAGTTTGGACTTTCATTTAAAGGTACTGTTGATACCAATAATTTTTCTTTTTCTAGGATTTAAATCTGAGAACTGCAAAAATGTGCAAATATTCTTTCCCCTTCTCTTTAGTCTCAATTTACCCATCCTAGATACTGGTTTAATTTGCTCATATATTGATCCTTTTCATCTAGTGCATAATCATGAAGGAAAGGTAGTCCTGTTCAGTTACTTCTAGAATGACAGTTGAAAAGTGAAAATTCTGCACAGAATTTTCTTCTGTAACTGAAAAAAAAAGATAATTAAAACAAAACAAACCCAACCAACCAACCAAAAAACCCCCAACAAACAAACAAAACAGCAGCAAAACCCCACACTGACATACCTAAGGTAACAAATGGTCTTGCCTTTCATTTCATCATCCGGTGTAGGTCCTTTGCTAGCATAGAGCATAGTGAACAATTTCGAAAATCTCAGACTTTCTGACTTTTTTAGAAGACACTAAACCCTACCCTAAACAATATCAGAAAAGTGCAGTAAAATCAACTTGATGTGATTATGTGGACAAAATTTTAGTGGTGATTTTTGTCTACTGAAATCAAGTGACAAAAAAGAAAAAACAATTCATTGAAAACTGATAGATTCATAGATCTATGAATGTTAAGGAGATGGAATAGACATTATAGGTCATCTAGTCCCAGCTCCCCCAACCATGCGCAGGGACATCTCCCCACTAGACCAAGTTGCTCAAGGCTTTATCCAACCTGGCTTTGAACACTGTCAGGGTTGGGGCACCCACTACCTTCCTGGGCAACCTGTTTCAGTATCTCACCACTGTGCTGGTTTGGGCTGAAGTGGAATTTACTTTCTTCACAGTGGCTACCAAGGGGGTAAGTTTTGTGGCTTCTGTGCTGAACACAGGGTTGATAATGCAGAGATGTTTTGGTTATTGCTGAGCAGTGCTTTCACGGAGCCAAGGTCTTTACTGCTTTCCACA
>NW_008655722.1:0-6050 GCF_000695815.1 Acanthisitta chloris
AGGGACGCTGTTCCCGGTGTTGCTCGGGAGTCTGTTCTCACTTCCTTGTGATCGGAGAGCAGGAGATTCCCGTCTCGGCGCTTTCGTGTGTAGGTTCCCCGACCTGTTGTGCACCTTTTAACTTTTTACCTATATTTTCTATTCTACACTTAGGCCTTTTTACATATATTGCTTAACGTGCGGTATTCCTTGTGTTAATAAGCTAAAGCAATCCTAAGGTTAGTGTTCTACACGTCGGGCAAGATAAGATAACATCCTGCTGTGAGCTTCTGCCTTGACTTGTTTCGCTTCAGCAGGTTCTTAATTACCTTTTGGATCTTACTTTGTTTGCCCGGCTGGCGCATCCCTAAATTCCTTTCTTGGGGCCCATTCCTCATATCACTTCCTTCCTGGCCCTGGTTACTATCTCCTCTCTTTGAAGTGTCCATGTCAGTGTAGAGCAAGGACAAACAAACAAGTGACGCCAGCTGCGCCAGCTGCTTAGTAAGAAACTCCCAGTCTATCACTGATTAGTCTTTTTTCTTAGCTTCTTTGTTTCATCCCCCCCCCTTTCTAAGTACTAAGTAAATTCTTTTACTTAGAATATTTCTCTAAAGTTTTCTGAATATATTTGCCCTATACCTTTTACATATAGTTTTATTCAGGGTTTAATGAACAAACTCATATGCAATCTTTTACAGAGCCGAGTCCAGCAGAGCAGAGCCCAACAGAGCCAAGCAGGGCCGAGCTGAGCCCAAGGGTCTGTGCTGGCATTACACTGCAGCCCTCAGCCTGGCGAGCTGTGCCAGGAGCTCCGGGACACGGAAAGCCCAAGAGAAGGGTGATAGCCTGGTTCGAGGGCATTTGGGGTGAGTTTAGCCATTGCTTCCCAGGATTTTGCAGCTCTGCAGTGAGTGGCTTTGCACAAAAAGGCTCGATAAGGATAGACATAGGTATCCTGGGAAATATAAGACCATCAGCTCGACAGAGATTCCAGGAGTTTAAAGCTTTGTCCTGTGTTAGCCCTCTGAGGAGCACACAGTGTGTCACTGAAGTTGCTGAGCCACCCTGGCAGCATCACTGTAAATTACTGATGAGGTTACACTGTAAATTACTGATGAGGTTACACCAGGAATCCTTTGGGAATATAACTCAGCCTAAACCTTTCCAAACCTTGCACTCCCCATGGGAATGCTGACCAGGAGAAGGAGGATGGCAGTTGTATAAATTAAAGCTGAACATCACAAGTGGAAAGAATTCAAGCCTTGTCCCTGTGTTTAGGATTGGTTTAGCATGTTTTTGTCTGAGTTTGGTTGGTCTCAGTACCTCAAAAGAAATTTACACTCATAAACAGTTATTTGCACATACATGCACAATAATGCATCTTACAGATGCATTATTAATCTTACAGATTTTCTGTTACAAGTGGAAAATTTGTACTTGGAGCTATGGAGTGAAAAATATCAAGGCTAGGGTTCTGGTGGCACATTATGCTAAGCTTCTTGCTTATTTATTATTTAATACTGCACAAGGGCCATAAGTCAAACCAGTGTTTTATGAGCTTGAAGCACCTCTCAATTTCTGCCTGACAGATATAAAGCAGACTGGAAAACCAGACAGATAGCAGAGATGAGACCATAAAATGTAATGGGGGAGGTAGAGTAGTGATTCAGCTTTGGAACTGTTGAATCTCAGAGTGCTGCCACAGTGTGGATCATACAGCCAAACTCTCCTGTCCAAGCAGCTGACCAGTCCTTGTGCCACTGCTCCAGGAGCAGGAACGTGCCTCATGAGCAGAGCCAGGCAGGAGGAGTCTGTGTTGTCTGGCATTGGGTGAGTCCAGCTGTGCAGGAATATCTATGCTTCACCATCCTGTGCTGCTCACCCACCTTCTGTTCACAAAGAACAAGATAGAAAATGAAAGGTTTTCAATCCCCTCCTGGAGGACGGAAAAGCCGAGTGTGGATTTTGTACTCAGTTCTCGTTCCAAAAGTATCCTGTCTTTTTCTCCATGCAGTTCATACAAGAGCCAAGGGCTATGTGCTGCATATCCAAAGATAATTTTTGGTGGATGGATCATGTCTGGTGTCTTTATTGTGTAATATTTGCACTTGTCATTAGAGAAGTTTATGTTCTGATAACTGTGCATACTTAACACAGGATCTGTAATGCACGTGGCTCTCTGAGTTTACAGTTATCATCACTGAACAAATAACTCAGATGATGCTATCCAAACAAAAGATTCAAACACCCGTTTTCTTATCCCTCATATTAATATTTAAAACTTAAAAATTAAGCTGCAAGTTAACAACTCAAACACTCAGGAGAGATTGGAATAATATCTCTGCAGAAATCAGTTTGGATAGTGGAATTACCAGAACCTCCTCTCCTCCTCTGTGCTGGGGGACGTGAAGAAAGAGATGTTTTACACAGACATGAAAGGCAAACATCCTCAATAAACCTTAGAAGAGATGAACAAGCCCAAAGTGCTAGGCCTTGCAGTGGGAGCAAGCTTTCCTGGAATCACTCTCTCCTTGTGCTTAGCACACACAGGGTAATCTACTTCAGTAGAGAAAAAAGTAATTCCCTCTCCTAAATGTTTTGAGGCAGTTTTAGGCAGCAGATGTTACCAGTGCAAGTGATGACATTTTGATGATTATGCTGTTTTGATTTGACCCCAGGTACTGAGGATTTTTTGTGCCATTGAGACTCCATTTCTGTCCTAACATGGATGTAGTTCACTCGGCCTCCATAGACATCACTGTCCCTAGGAAGTCCTTCAAGAAAACGCCTAGTGCCCTTCTGGACAGCCTTGTGGAGAAACCTGAAAAAAGACATGCTGTCCCCAATCACCTGCTGGAATCAAGTAAGTTTCTGCTCTCTGATTGTTCTGGAGCAATCCTAGGAGATGCTTGTTTGGGTTTTTTTGGCAGCTCACAGGCAAACCTCCCATCCTGCTGCTCACATTGCAGCTTGCTGTGAGCCCAAATCATAGGAGAGTTAGTCAGGAAAGAAATAGTGGCTGTCCTGATCCTGGCTGACCCTAAAGTTTTGGGGTGGCTTGTTGAAGCCGTGATGCCAAGAGATAAACTGGTGGCAGGGTCATGGATCTGCTGCCGTAACTTTCCATTTAAAGATTCATGTTTACCTAACAGGAGAAATAATCTGTCCCCTTTTTTTCTCTATAATACACTGGGTATAACATAAATAGACTTAATCAATGTAAGTAGCAATCATCATTTGTGTTTCATCTGGTCTCCTTTTCTCCCTGTTTTATGATCTATAGAGACTTATTCAGAACTTCAGAGGAGTAAGGTTGTACAGGCTGAGCCTGCTGTGCTACACTATGGAGGGTATGAAGTTGGAAAACATCACCAACAGACACTGGTAAGTGCCAGAGCAGGGATCCCCTTGTTGCCTGTAAAAGGACAGCAGAATCTGAGGAGACTGCTTGTGGTTGTGAGGCCTTTGCTCTGTGGAGTGCTCTAAACAGCAGCACCAAAAATCAGTGGCCCTGAGGTCACCAAACAGATGAGTGCCATGCTGTGTGCATCCCCCTCCTGTACACTCCCTGTTTTGCTTTCTGCTTCCTGTGCCTGCAAGGAGTGTTACTGATATGTGATTTGCACATCATGAGTGAAGGATTCATGAATTCCATAAGAGACTTGTTTTCAAAGTGTACTTGGACTGTCACTGTGTCTGCAAACATGTTCACTGGTGGAAGAGTTTTGAAAGCACCTCTGGCCTTCTGCCAAGGACAGTTTATTCAGAGGAAGGAAACTCAGTGCATAGGTTTGATTACTATCTTTGTGATACGATTTGGGCATTTCCTTTTCTTCTCTCTGCTTTCCTTTTGTCTGCCTTCTTTATTCATGTGGTAAGTGTGTTGAGGCAGAGGTTGGGTGGTTATGGTGGACTAAATTCTCCAGCTATCATGAAAGTAAGCAAGATGCAGGAACTGTCACCATCCAAAGGTTTGTTGCTTTGTGATCCAAACCAAAACCATGGAGTATTACGTAACTCCTGTTGCTTCAGACTTCTGTAAAAGTGGTCAATAAATTGTTTCACTTTTTTGTTGCTTTTCCACATAAGCAGAACAGGAACAGGATTTGATTCGGCACTAGCATCTGTTTCAGCAAGACTAACTATTAATTCTTGGTAAGGAATTGTGACTTGGTTCCAAAGAATAAAAATGCATAATATTTGCCTAATTTTCTTCTAAATTCAGGGCATATTCAGAATTATTTCTACTAAAGTAAAAAGGATGACTTCTTTGCTATGGAAGGACTTGCAAAAAGTATAGTTGGCATTCTTATGACCTTTTATATTGTAAAGAGTCTTGTGGTTTTGGTTTTCTTTTGTTCTACAGAAGCTGATAAACATCTCTGCCAATGTAATAAACCTTCACATAATACCACCCCAGACAGAGTATTTTCAGATCAAGTACAACAAAACAGTAAGTGTCAGAAAGGCTTCACCCTGCTCTTTGCATGCAGCACAGGTTTTGTGCCATATTTTACATGCCTCTGGTCTTGTTTTGGGTCATTTTCCAGCATCAGCTTGTCCCTGGTTTGTCATATGTGGTTACTGTTGATTTTTATCCTGACGAGTGGCGATATTACTACGACTGCATCCGAATTCACTGTGAGGTGAGGATTTATCACACAATATAGTTAAAGCTCTAATGGAATTAAAGAGCTATGAGCCTTACCTTGAGCAACCTGGTCGGGTGAGAGATGTCCCTGCCCAAAACAAGGGGGGTTGGGACTAGATGGTCTTTAAGGTCCCTTCAACCCTTCACATTCTATGATTCTATGATTTAGTCATTGTAAGGAATAAATATTTGCAACTTTTTTTTTCAGGGAGATGATACCTTAGCTGTTCCTGTACATGCTTACCCTGCTGTGAATGTTGTAGAATTTCCATCATCTATAAATCTTTCTGGTGTACCAATTGGTCAGAGGTGAGTTAAGGATAGACATTTGTCCACATTTTGTGAGAAATGCCCAAAACCAGAAAAATCTTGTTTTCCTTTATTTGTACAACTTAATATCTTGGAAGCTTCAAGGAGTTAATCTGCCATCTGGACTGCAAAATAATTCTGGACATGAACTGTTTCAGGTGCTCATCAACAGTAAAGTAAATGCTGTGCTTATATGTGTTTAATGAATATATAAAGATAATAGAGATGGAACTGAGTTTTCAGTTAGTCTAATGTGGTAACGTTAGTCTAACTCCACTCATTGTATGGTGAAACAGAATGGCTATTATTTGTAATCTGTGTGCTCATTTTAGGATTAGGTCCTAAGTGAATGGATCTTCCTTTCAAGATGAAAGGTTCTGAAAATGAAGGTGTGGTAGGGTGGAAGTGCTGGCAAATACCTAATCTCAGTCCAAAGATTTATCAGTCATTAGATTTGCTACTTCTATTTGAAAATATTTAAAGTGATCTTCTGATGTGAAGCTCTGAATGGCACAGACTGCTTGACTCTGTTGCGTGGATGTAACACTGACTGTTCTCCAAAAGTAATTGGTAACAGTTGTTAATTGGAACTGGGAAGGGGAAAAGAAGAAGGCAGATCCTGTTCATTAGGGTCTAGTTCTGCAGTATATTGGCTTTATTGCTTGTAATTATGGTGATTTTTTTGTTAATGTAAAGATCTGAGTGAATTCTAGGAACGGAAGGTCTTAGCAGGTCTTAGCCTGTAAGCTGAAAGCAACTCATGAATCTCACTGAAGCACAGAACTATGAAAAGACAAGGCACATACAAGGAACATACGAAGTTGTGCAGTAAAAATGAGTCCAGCATTGCAGAATGAACATTTGTGTGTTTGTTTGTTTGTTTTTCTAATCCTCTTTAATCTGTTAATCTCTAGTGTATCCAGCAGAAGTAATTTTACAGCTTTCTTACAGGACTGAACACAACTCCTGACTTTCTGGGTACCTCTAGGCATGATGTGGTTCTGGTTATTTGCTCCATTTTAGTGCCGAAGTACACAGAATTTTCACATTTTCAGAATACAGATATTAGAGTACAAAATACAGTTTTAAATAACGGGAATTTTCTTTC
>NW_008655722.1:6079-15240 GCF_000695815.1 Acanthisitta chloris
TTGGGATGACTTCCTGATGAGAAAACTGATGGTTTCAAACTTTAATTTTTAATAGACTTTCATCATTGAACTATTAAAAATTTCCGTAAAAAAAAAAGTTCTCTGAGATATCTGGGACTGTACAGAACCCAAGAGACCTCTGGGCTCAATGAAAAACTGTGTAGTATAAAATGTATATTCTACCACCCATCTTTCTCCTCAGGTACAGAAAGCAACAGGTGGCAGAACGGTCTTGTTTTGAAGGCACTTTGGTTACTGTTCAAGCTGCACTATACCCTAACACACACTGCCTGCACAGCCTGCTGTTCCATCTTCTTTGTGAGCAGATCATATTAAGGCAGAGAAAAAAGAACATTGCTATTATTGTTTATTTCCTTAGGCATTTCAAAATGTGCTTTCCAAAGGAACACTGTGTATAACATACATTCTTTGCTAATCAGCAGGGTAGGATTTCAGTCAGACAGTTAACAAAAACCAGAAATAAGCTGGGATAAATTGGTCTTGATTTGCAGGGTGATGGATGGTGTTACACCAGTGCTTTTGTGTTTCAGCTTGTCTGTGAAAATAGATGCATACAAAGACAAGACAGCTTGAAAAGATGTGTTGACACTTCTCACACAACCTGTATGAAGCATAAAGAGCTTTTATGAAAATCAAGCAACAGCATCATTATTTCTACAGTGGTTAAAGTCCAGTCATTCTGATGTGTTGAAGTTTTCAACACTTTTAAAGACTGCACAGTCTTTTCTTATTGTCTTTCACAGAAGGGCCATGGGAAAAAGGCTGGTTTCTGGTTCTGTACTTACTGTTGCTCCAGTTTGGATTGTTTGTACTTGCTAGACAACACAGTTTGTAATAATTGAGGACACATATAAATGACTTCCAAAAAGTAAATTTTATCATTTTTTTTTCTGTAATCACATTCTGTATGAGTTGGAGAAAGTAAATCAGAATGTAAAATGTCCAGCATTCAAATCAAGATTTAGCTCTCATTTCCTCAGTGAGTGAAAGATCTGAAATATTTTGCTGTATTGGAATAATGGAGAATTATTATTTTCATATTAATAAGTAACCTACCCCTCTGAACACAGGTAATTTAGTGCATGTTGTGTACAATATAATTTCCCTACTTGTAATTGATGGTCAGCTGTAGTTTCATTAATTTCATTCTTCCTTTCTCTCTTTTCAGTAAGCAGTATGTTATCCCGTTGCAGTGCAGCTGTCCCATAGATTTTGAATTCCACATTGATTTTATTCAGCTTCACAGAGCCTTCACTGTCCAGCCAACATATGGTACCTTGAACTTCTTTAAAATCCTAAGTGTTAAGTCTGTATTTATTTAGTGGAGTTCCTTGTGACAGTGTATTCAGTGCTGTGCAGAAAAAACCCCTTTGCCTCAGAGTTTTTCCCAGGTAAATGTAGCCAGTCATATGCAGCCTCATGGCAAATAGCCATCTGTGGCTGGTAGATTGCTTTTGGTAATGCCTGGCTACAAACCTCTGACAAAATATGAGATGTTATCCATCCAGCCTTTGTACTTCCAGAAGAATATCCCAGAAAAAAACATCAACCTAGTAAAACTTTAGTCAGAAATTCTGATAGCCTGAACCTATGAGTTCAGCTAAGGTACTGAAGGCCATTTGGAAAGCACCAAGTTTTAGCTCCTACTTAAGCCCTTGTGCTCATGGATCAGTAATTACAGAATGATAGAATAATTTAGGTTGGAAAAGACCTTTAAACCTAACACTGCCAACAGTTAATTTTCAAGGATGAAATATGCTAACAAATTCTATACACACACACAAAAATCAAACCCAACCAAATGAAACTAACTGGTGTTTACATGTTGCAGAAACCCAGTCAATGGGCACTTTATAGAGATGAGAAAACAATATTTCTGATGAGCTGAATAAGCTCCTTATTGCAGAGAAGCTGATGAGAGACCTGTATCCTGGCATTGCACTGAATGTTTGGGGATATGAACGGTGGTTAAAGTGGTTGAGAAAATAATGGAATAGGTAGTAAGGAAATAAGGTCAAACAGACACAGTTAATGCATCAAATCCAGATGAGTCCCCCAGCTTGGAAGAGCAGAGAGGAATATGTTTATAATGCTTTGCTCATGAAAGCAGAAAGTGCCAAAGACTTAAGAGTAGCAGATGCAAGTGAAGAATTTCTACATATAAACAGGCAATCATTTTCACAGCAGTATGAAATATTATAACCCTACTGTCAAGTCTCTCTGCTATTGCAAAATATCTTCTGTTATCTGGCAATGGATACAGTTCTTGAAAGACACTTTGAGACCTGAAATCTTTTCCATGCCTATTGCTTTCCACTCAGACATTAAATTGGTTAAAAAAACATAGCCCAGAATCAATTTCATCCCACTTAAGTGAGCTCATGTTATATGGACTCTTACTGTTTTTCTCCTCTAATCACAGGAATCATTCCAGGCAATGGAAAAGTGGAAGTGACTGTAAAATATTCCCCACTTGAGTATGGAACAGCACAAATGACAATGCAGTTATGGATTTTACAGTTTAATTCCAAACCCCGTGTGTGTGTATTCACAGGAACATCAACACCACATCTGGGGCTGATGTATGTGTGGCTGACTGATCTTTCAGGTTTTTTTGCCCAGCACTAAAAAATAGCTATGTAATAGGATTTCATACCACTTTGCTATAATAATTTTAAGCATTTTTATCTCTGGAGGCCTCAAAGCACTAATGCAATTTGACTGTTGATACATGTACCTGTTCTTTTATATTTTTTGCTCAGAACATCTTTAATCTGTGTGAAGTGAAACTATCTTAATAAATATAATGAGAAGTTACATAACCTTAAAGAATTGCTGAGCATCCTCAGCTTCTATTATTCCTGCTCTTTATTATTCTTATTGTTGAGGCCTTGCAAGATGTAGGGGGTTTGAGCAATAAGGCCTTTTGGTCTGTACTTAATTTTTTTGTGGACACTGAAGATTAAAAAGTTTGGTTCCAGTTGTAATTTGGGAAAGAAATTTCCAGTCTCTTTGTATACTTAAAGGTGATGTAAATGCATGTACTGGACTTATATGCCATTTACAGAGAACTTAGAAAAGCAATTTCTGTCCTTTTGACATCTAGGAAAGAACATTTTGACACACATCCAGAGAAAAAACCTGTGTCTGTGGGAAGATCCATAGTGTGGAGAAGAGACCAATTCAGCCAATCACGATCCAAACCTATTCAAAAAGTAAAGGTGTGAAAAGATAATAATTACAAGTACCTTTCTGGGC
Organism: Acanthisitta chloris; assembly: GCF_000695815.1. Lineage (NCBI taxonomy): Eukaryota > Metazoa > Chordata > Aves > Passeriformes > Acanthisittidae > Acanthisitta > Acanthisitta chloris. The sequence continues at coordinate 9,359 of NW_008655722.1, forward strand.
TGGAAATCTTTCATGTTTCTATTTCTTCCTATTAATTTGTGTCTCATAGGAAATTGAGTACCAGAACCTCAGATTCCCCACAGACTTGTCAAATCCGTATGCTGTAGCTACTGTTTTGAATCAGGAACCAGGAAAATTGAGGATTAAGGACTTGAAAGAAGGTAAAGTAATTAAGCAGCGTAAACTTGGTCATAGCATTATTTGTAGGTTTCTGATGAGGAACTTGCGTTCAAAATTGCTGAGGTGATGTGACTGCAGTTTCTGTGAGAAATCTCACCTAAGCTTTATGTAACAATGGGTTCATTTTAATGCATGGATTTCACAATGGAAAATCCAATCTAGTTTGAGGTGTGATATGCCTTTCTGATATTCCTGCAGTCCTTTCCCAAGCCAGAGAAGGGATAAAAACCAGAGAGATGAAGGAAGCCATGTTTCAACTCAAAGTCAAAAAACTTATTCGGGAAGAGGAAGCAAATCATCTAAAGTGGTAAGTGTTAGTTAACCATGTTAACGAGACTGGGATTTGTTTAACTGAGGCCTCTGTGAATGATGTATGCAATATTCAGTAGTGCATAATGCTGACATTTCTTGTCCTGACAGACTTGTTTTACAGCTAAGCTGCTGTTGTTTTCCTTTCATTGCTTTCTCTTCTGCCTCAGAGCAGTCTCAATAGTAATCCACAGTAGTACCCAGTGAGGTCTTTGATTGTGTTATGGTTCCATTCAGAAAGAAACCTGCTGAAAACCTTGTTCACCTAACCTTGTTCTCAGGCATCTCACCTTGTGCCCTTAAGGGCAAAGGAACATTTTGTCATGGTTGTAAATAAATTGAGGCTAAAATGAATAACTGAGTGAATGAAATTACACTTGGAAATGTTCAAAAAACATGTAGATGTGTTGTTTAGCGACATGGTTAGTGGAGGACCTGGCAGTGTTTGGTTAATGATTGGACTCAGTGATGATCTGTAAGGTCCATTCCAACCCCTAAAATTATATGATTCTATGATTTTTTGATCTTAGAGGTCTTTTCCAACCTTAGTGGTTCTATGATTCTGTGTACATCAAATGGCATAAAGCAAAACACAGTTGGGTGTGTGAGCACCCCATGGTTTCATTTGAAATCCACAGATCTGCTCTTACACCGAGTGTCATGGACACCTAGGCACCTTAGGCAGAGGAGAGAAGTCTGTTAGCCTTTCAATAAAGCAAATTGCATTAAGTAAAGCATTTTTCTTGCCTCCACTGTAAACACAGGCAAGTTCATAAGGGAAAAGATCCAATCTCTGTGGAATTTAAAAACAAGATCATTGAAAGCCGACAAAGGGAAGAAGAGCAATACAAGGTTAGTCTTTGATGTTTTTTCTATGCATTTACAATCAAACTTATACTTTTTCAGCTAGATTATGCAGGGCACTAGTGACTTGTACCAAGCTCTCTACATCTTCAGTTTTCCTTCATATATCAATGCAAACCTGTATTAGCTGTGCTGATTACTGCAGTTGTATCTTTGACTGTTTCTAAAGTGGTTTTATCTTGGAGGTGAACAGCGAGAAGAGTAAGCTGTTAATGGAAATGTAACTAGATATTTGCCCAATGTAGCAGATTTGCACCTAACCACCCAGCCATATCACAGTGCCAGCATAATTCCTGCACAATCCTGTCAGTACCATGGCCACATCCACCATTCTGTGTAAGTTGTACCTCTCTGAGGAGCTGATGTCCAAATGGTTCACAGTGAAAGAGCTGGATCCAGTTTGTATTCTCACACAGAGCCATGGGGAGACAATTCATCAGGTTGTTCTTCTGCACCTTCACCCTCTGACTCTTTGGTTTCTTCCAGTCACTCCAGACTGCAGGTCATCTTCCACAGAGGTGACAAGAGCAATAAGCAATACTTGGTGGCAGGAAGTATTTTTCCTCATGTGGCACTGCCCTCAGGGACAGACTGGGCTTGTCCTCTTCTCCTGCCTTCTGGGTATTCAAATAGTTTCTAACATCCCACCAACTTCCAAGGCACTGTTTGTGGGAATAAAATTATTAATAGATAGGGTGAAGGCTTGATTTATACACTTAATTAGGTGCTGTTAATTAATTCAAACATTATATTTAATACTAAAAAGGAGGAAGTGAGTAAAAAAAAAGGATCTGGATTGTGAGATTGTTTTATCACTGAGTTAGATGTGTGTTGACTTTGCTTAGAAATATTTCCTCACCTGCTGATTCTGGCTGTGCAAAGCAAACCATGTCTCATTGGGACAGAGATCTGATTGAAACTCAGGCCTGAAAAGGCATTATTATACTTTGACTTGCTCAAAATGGACCGCAATAACCAGTCTCTAAAAGGGAATGAAGTCTGTGTTTTGTTAAGTACCTCCAGAATGTTACATTGTAAGTGAGTTTTGCTAATTGTAAAGGAGGAAAGAATTCACTGGATGCTTTGTACTAATGTGATTGTTCTTCCTGGTGACAAATTAGATTCAAAGAGGAGGTGCTGTCATAGAACAGGAGTTTCAAAGGAATAGAGTAGAAGTTTCTTCCAGACGTGTTATCCGGCGTGTGGATCAGGTGTGTTTATATATGTTATTATCACCTGCTGTACATTATAATCACTTAGTAAGCTAGCAAACAGCCATAGATGTTTGACATTGAATGCTTTTCCTCCTAGTATTCCTATTTCTGTGTCACTGCTTTATTTCCCACTTTACTTTTAGGTAGGGCAAGCACCAAGCTACATGCACAACTCATCTGATGTTCTGATCTAATATGAGTCAAGCAAAATCCTGCAGGCCTAGCCTGAGATTTACTTTGCTTATTTCTGAAAGATCTCTCAGGAGAAGCTTTCTCATGCCTTCTTGTAAGGTCACAAGATGCAAATCACAAGATTTGCAGCCTTTACCTGCAGGTCAGATAGACAGGAGCATTTCTGGTACTTAGATTTTTCTGTCCTTCTCTGTGATGTCTTTCACCCTCCTTTAGGTATGGGCACCAGCCATTATCACATCTGTGCAAGATGAAGCATGTGTTTGGTGCAGACCCTGTCCATTCTCTCTGCTGTCTGACTGCCCATGTGTTGCTCTGAAGTTTGAGTGTGTGGTTGTCATTTGTGTGGATGCAGACCATGCTACATTATCTGTGCATTCCCCATACTACATCTGCAAATATTTGGTGATTACCTCCCACTTAGTCCTGCAGTGAAAGCTTCTGGTTAAATGCCAATACTGCAAATGTTTTCACTTGATTTAATTTCAGTATTTAGAAATAACATATGGTTTCAGGCCAATGAATGGCTTGGGCTGGAGGAAATTTCTGCCTTATCTAGTTGTAAAAGGAGTTGTCCTTTTCCTTTTCTGTTGCTTTTGTGGGTTTTTTTAATGCCATGCAGCATCCAAATGTCCATCCCACGTTCGACTTGCTCCCTATTGACCCTTGGGATCACAGAAGCAGGATGTTCAGGAAATTCCAACAAGCAGCATACAAGGTAAAGTGAATGACCAGAATGCAGTGTGATGGCATGACACCTTGGAAACAGCACAAAGGAACATGCAAACTAGCACATAAGTGGTATTCACAGCTAGCCATAGATTTGATAGTTTGATAAATATGTCCCTACCTCACCAGGAAATAAGGATCTGGAGTAAGTTTTGTATTCATCTCATGCTTCATACTGCAATCAATACTAAACAAATGCAGATGAATTTATGTCTCTTTTTAAAGTAAAAAATACTTTTGCACAAAAAAAGAGAAGGTTTCAAAATGCATATAGAATACTGTGCCCAGTTGTGGGCCCCTAGTACAGGAAAGACATCAGTAAGCTGGAATGAGTTCAGTGCAGAGCCACTAACATGGTCGGGGCCTGGAGCACTCACTCTGTAAGGAGACAGTCTGGAGAGGGAAAGTAGAGGGAGAGAGCAGCACCTTCCACCTCTGAGGCGGTTACTGATTGATGCTGGAGCCAGAACTTTTGCAATGGTATGTGATGGGAACATGGGAAACAATGGGCATGGATTCAGATAAGGGAGCTAAAGACTGATCAGTATAATCACTTATTTCATTGTGCTTAAATATGATCTTGCATCTTCACTGCTCTTTCCTCAGTAAATCTAAATGTAGCAAGAAGATAGAAATGTCCTGCTCTCCTAGTGTCCAGTTTGGATATTCTCTAATCTATTCACAGTATTGAGGTTTTGAAATGAAATGCTCTTTCCTGTATTGCACAAATAAGGAGGTGACTAAATGGCCCCTTCTGGTATTAAAACCTAGGGCTCTTCATTGCTACCCTGTGATATATGGGCAGATTACACAGTGCAGGTTGCTACTTATTCTCCTCATTCTCAAAGCCACAAAGTCATATGGCCCTGATCAGCTGACTGTTCACTCATTGTTTAATCTGTATATGCCAATAAACACAGCTGAAGGATTAGGACCTAGCAAAATTTAAAAAAAAAAGTCTAATTAGCCCATAAGACTAAATTAAGGTTTTAAACTGTATTTATTGTGTAATGTAATTGTAGAGTTGAGATGAATTCCACATCTCTCTTTCCCATTTTCTCCCTCCTGAACAGAAAATGGTATTAAAAATTCTGAAATAGAGATGTCTGAGTGAGCTCTGTGGAATGAAAACAGTTGCAACATGCATATTTCCATGGCTGTAAATCTTACAGTGTTCAGCTCAATACTAAATTTAAATCATTCTCTCAGGTTTTGAATCAGATTCGGCTCAATCGTTTATTGCTTCTGTTCCGTGGACTGACCAGAGAGGCCAAAGGTCCAGAGGAAGGGTCTGTGCCTGGTAAGGATTAGAAGAACAAGTTGCTATTCTGGCCCTGAGCTATGATAATTCAGGTTGTACTGCAGTGTGTCAGGTGCTTCACATATACACACAGAGTCCTCACAAAGGAGACTTCCAGGTAAAAAGAGAAGTGTGACAAGGTAGAAGCACAGAGTGATTTGGATTGGAAGGGACCTCTGAACACCATCTAGTGCAACCTCCCTGCAATGAGCAGGGAGATCTTCAACCAGATCAGGTTACTCAGAGCCCAGCCTCAAATGTTTTCAGGGATGGGGTCTTTCCACCCTTGCCACAAAAACTTTCTCCCTTATATCTAATCTGAAACTATCCCCTTTTAGTTCAAAACCATTACCCGTTGTCCTATCACAACAGGCCCTGCTAAAAGGTAGAAATGGTTCTAGATAAAATATATCTATTTTTCATACACATAATTTGCCAGATTTAAAAGATGTAGTTAACTCTTCTTAGGAACCTTACAGCTTATCTGCTTAATAGCAGGGCAGAAGCTGTGACCATTCCATCACTGGAAATGTCCAAGGACTGGATGGAGCTTTGGGCTTCCTGATCTAGTGATAAATGTCCTTGGCCTTGGCAGGAGGGTTGGACTAGGTGATCTTTAAAGGTCCCTTCTAACCCAAACCATTCTATGATCCTACATACAGGCCCGAAGAGCAACGAGAGGGCAGAGAAGACATATGCGAAACAGCTAAGTGGACAGATCAGGCAGAGCCCAAGAGGTGAGAGACAGAGGATAAGAGGAGCTTATTGCATGGAGGGTGGAAGAGAGAAAGACACCTGAATGTGTTGAAGACAGTATGTCCAAACTCAGTGAAATGAGGTGGTGGAAACCACAAGATACATGGCCAGGTGGACAGTACTGGGTCGAGTTTTCTTCCTTACTGTTTTCTCATACAAGTGCTTTCAAGTAATCACTTTTTTTAATACTGAAATGAAAGTTCTGGCCTGGAAAACTCACTTATTATTTAACAGTCATGGAAGGAAACTGGCCCTGGATGGGAGTCACAGTTGGGTATATGGAAGACAGAAAAGAATTTGTGTCTCTGATTTCCCACTCCCTCTTTCCACACGATTTG
>NW_008655722.1:15282-18515 GCF_000695815.1 Acanthisitta chloris
CCTGCTTCTGCAAATAGACACATTTAATTCCCAGTATGCAGGAGCTGCAGGGATGCTGCAAATAGAAGGGGTAATGGCAGTTAGTGTAAGAGAGGCCTCTGACTTATCTCTGCCTTGCTGAGCAGAACAAGATAGAGAACTGGAGGGAACGGCGGCTGGAAGATCACGCGATGAACGGAAAGGTCAGGAGCAGGAACCCCTCCCTGCGCATGTGATAACATAAGGCTTACGCAAGTGGAAATGACACAAGTTGCTGACACAGACAAGGAGGCTGTAACGAAGGTGTAACAGTATATAAGGTGTTGTTCCTGAAGCAATAAAGGCCATTTGCAGCATCCTCGTATTGGTGTCAGTGCTCATTGGCCCGGGGGCTGGTGTGGGGCCTCTGCACCATCTCAACCGAAGGAGGTCGGTTGCGATGAACGGCAACAAGAGCCATTCTGGACTGAGTGGGCTATAATGTCCTTTTAGCAAAGGGAAAATTAGATCTGTCTGCTAGTCAAGGTATTGTGCCTCATGTCATGTAGATGTGACATTTAAAGCCTTTAGGAAGCCTCACTTTTTATTATTAAAATTACTAAACACATCCTGTTTTAGGAAGATGTTAAATACATTTTGTGGCCTGATTCTATTTTTGAAGCAGAGCATTAAGATACATTACAAAATATTAACATTTGCTTTCTGTTCATGACAGAAAGCAGGAGATTGACCAAACCAGAGAAGAGTGAAGAACATAGGAACTTTGCTTCCAGCATATCTAAAGATCGTGTATTGCCTTTTGAATTCCCCTTTTACAGTTCCCAGAAATTACACCATGATTTGGTAGGTACAGGAACTAAAATGTTGGTCAACAATCAAGATAGAATTTTGTTGAAGACTTTGGCCCAGTCCTGCCTTTATTAAAATTTCACAGTGTGAGTGGTCTTCTAGGGCTCTGGCAAATGTATTCAGGATTTCAGATTTACTAAGGATGCTGTGAAAACAGTAAAAAAAAATCTTTGCATTCTCTTAATTGCATTCTAAAATTCTGAGCAATGCATTAATGATCAGTTAGTTATCAATCATGATTTTTCAGAAGAAAAGAAAGAAAAAACAACTGAAATGCCAAAGTCCAAGAAAGAACAGCAGAAATATCCAACTATATGAAATAAATATTTGCATAATTATTTCCATATGTTTTCAATTAGCTGTGCTGATGGATTGCTGCCAATGCAAAACAACTGCTCATGTTACCATATTACTGGTTTTTAAATACTGTGCTCTTTTCAGGCACCTGATGCTCTTGGCCCAGTTCCTATTGAACCTGTCGATATGAAAGTCACACACATTCTTCCTTTTTATGACTTCAAAGTAAGTCAGTACAGCTCCTTCAGCTGTATCACGTTTCTCTCTTCCACCAGTCCAGTTAGATGTTTTCTGCCTGATTCAGTGGCCTCAGTGTGCAGCCCAATAAAAATGTTGCTGTATGAGTAGCATGTTTGTGTTAAAAACAAATCTCACCTGTTTGCATAAGTAAAAAGCTTTAGTCAGCAATAGTCTCTGTCCAGACAGAGAGATGGATCAGCTCAGCTGAAATTATTGTATCTCAAACATCAAAATCTTTCTGTGAATGAGAACACTCTGAGACCTGCACACCACACAGTTTGTCATTTGCTTCTAGAGTTTTATAAAAGTGACATAATAAAAGTGTCCTTCCTTTTAGAAAATAATGGAAGTCTTCTGTTTATTTGGCATCCAGTTCTGCATGCTTAGTTCTGCATCATAGGAAATGCAAACATCTCTTGAAATGCTTAATTTCTTTCAGCTTTATGAGTACAGAAATTTTTTTCTCCTGACTTCTAAACCATTTTTTCTCCAATTTTTGGATAGCAAAAGATCAAACTCTGCATGCCATCAAAGTAAAATAATTCCTCATGTTCAAATCTGTGCAGATTTTGGCTCAATCTCCACTTTCTTTTCATTCTGGTGATGTAACAAGTCTGGAAGCTTTCTTGTAGCATCCTTTCACTTTACTACACATTGGCTCATATTACTTACACAGCTTTTCACCACCCCATTAATTGTATTTGATCAAGAAACTGTTAAATCCATGATCTTTCACAAAAAAGCAAAAATGGAAATATTCCTTTATGCATTCATGCAGATTGTCCTGATGAAGTACAGTTTGGCAAAGATTTGGTCATATAGGATGTTTCAGAACAGTGATCCAAGGATCTTTTACTGCAGACATGTGATGTGTCTATGATAAAGCCAAACTGTTCCATTCCATCTGTGAGTTAACCAAAAGTGATTATTGTCATCTCCTGCAGCACATCCTTTTTTTTCTTTGCCCTTAGGTTCCTCGGCATTTCAAAGTAATGAAGTATCGGCCAATTTGTACAGACTATGCAGCCACAAGTTACAAATCTCAAAAACTTTCCAGACCACTGAGGCAGAGGACTGAGGTAACGAATCATCTCAAATACAAACTTTGCTGAAGTCACTCCCAATCCTACATTTCTACAACTACTTGATTAATTTTGTCTCAACATTTTGTACCAAAAGGCTTACCATGCTCTGAAAACATTTGATGTCTGTGTTTTTCAAGGATGAGTTGGTTCAAGTAGTTGCTTCTCCTGAGGAGCAACTTACCCTGGTCTCCCAGAGGACAGATTTTCAAAAACCATCCCCAGAAGAAGCAGCAGAAAAGGGTATCAGTCTCTTAAAGCTGGTTCCTCCCCAAGCTTTAGTCTACCCAAAAGAGAGCAACCCACTACGCATTTTTGTGAGTAAAGTTGACTTCCACAAAGAACTTAAGAATGGGGCAGAAGTGTGATTGTTTCATCAGAAGCCTGATGTGGAATTGGTGGGCAATTTCCTTACTCAAATTGGTATATAAAACTATCCAAAGTGAGAGTAATCCTTCATGGTGCAACTCTGGTAGATAGGCATCACAGAGCTCATCCCACTGAGAGGCACCATTTCACTTTAGAGTGGGTTTTGATCAGGGAGGGGGGATGATAAGGCAAAATTGCCAGTGGAAGTAGAGAACTGGAGATCCTTCCAGTCTGACACTCCCCAAAAGATCACTGATCGCAGGATTCCCTGAACACCATGGAGCCCCTCCCTTCCTCTCCATTTGTTTCCTCATTTGGATGTTAGTGGAAAAACTGTGATCTTGGCATCTCAGTCCTTCTATAACCTCATGCTCTTGCCCACTTGGTAGGACAGGTGCAGTCTTTTCCTGCTGTTCA
>NW_008655722.1:18533-35600 GCF_000695815.1 Acanthisitta chloris
CCTTGGGTAAACTGAGAAGAATGGAATCAAACTCTGCTCAAGCATTGCATTCTGCTGCCCTATGGTTTCTAATACTTCTCAGAGCATCCCAAACCACATTTCCAAATTATTAGGCACAGAGATTCAAAAAATCACCACTGTGTGTGTGGGAGGATTTTCTGTTCCTTAATTGTTATGTAGATTGTGCTACTTGGCAGCAAGAGCAGAAGGTATTTCCCACACAGTGCAGCACAGCCTGGAAGTCCCCGAGGTATCTCTGAGCAGGCAGAGACAGCTGGAGAGCTCAGTGAAGTGCTGTGTGGGTGGGTACAGGCAGATCTCCCAGCCAGCATGGCACTGTGCCTGGCTTGGGTGGCTCTGTCAGCATTTCTTATCTGCAGTGTTGGTCTGGTGATCTTGGCATAACATATATGGGATAGACTTGTCCTCACTGCATGCAACCAGGACTCCAGTGAATTTACTGATGGGACCCTCTGTGCATCTCTTTCATCCCTGTGCCATGGCATGAGAGCCAGGCACAGCCTGATCCCACACTACCAGTGTTAGGCTTTATTCAGAAACAGATGCTAGTGCAGGGAAATAGATGGCAAAATGCTCACTAGCTTCCACCACAGTGAGGCCAGTTTCCCTTGGATTCTGAACTGTTTAGACAATCACCAACGGATTCCAGAGTAATTAGGCAATGCTTTTTTTCTTTCAAACTTGGAGACAACATCTAAATTGCTGTATGTTGGACAGCAGAGAGCATGAATAAACCAGGCAGGTTATAGGATGAGGGGAAGAGACAAGAAATGAAGGATCACACCAAACAGAACAGTCACAATGAGACAAAGCTGTGAATGTGGGGAGACAACACTAATTGTAAGAACTGAATTGACATTAATTTAGTTCTTTATGGTGCTCAGAATGATTTTTTAAAATGATCTCTTTTTTTTAGAACCCAACTCCAGGATTAGTTCCATTTTTACTTCCTTTGGCCTATTCTGAAACAAGTATGGAATATCATCTTTGTCCTCATCCAAAATACACCTTTACCAAGGAATGTCCCAAAGGATCCAGTATTCCAGTCACACAAAAGAAATTTCTACATCACAAGGTATGGCCTTCTGGGTTGATTGTATGGCTTGGGTATGTTCTTGCTGAGAACTTGCTCTATGGAATCAAAAGAGGAAGATGAAGTCATCCTAGATAGAAGATGCTTTCAAATATAACTTATGCATCCACCTAAATAGTATATGGGTCAAAATAATTAGTCCTTGTCGGGCTTTATCAATGTCTCTTATTTATCCCTGAATGTCTCTTTCCATCTTTTCACTGTCTGTTGCATTTTCACAACTTCACAATGGTGGAAGCATCTTTGAAATACTCAACTCCCCAGATTCAATTCTCAGCCAAGAAATCAGGTGCTCTGTCCTGCAAGCCTCTCTCTCCACTGCATTATGTATTAGAGGTCTGATTGCTGTAGCACTTGTCATTTCAGGAAGTAATTTGTGGAGTAATGGAATGGAGAAACTTCTCACCACTGGTGTATTCCTCTTTTCCTAATGTTCCCACATTGATAAATTCAGCACCTAGGTAAGAAAGAATTTGAATATACAGTGCCTATACCCTGCACTAGTTTCTGCTGTCTCTAACCATATTGACCACTGTAACTAGTCCCACAGATGAAAGTGGGCCTACAGGTGGAATTAACTTCTGCTCAGAAATCTAAAACCAACCGGGAATGCCCCTACTGAACTCCTTGAAGGGTGGGTTAAGAACAATATCATTAGAGGAAATGCCTAACCAAGGAAAGAGAGTTCCAGTCTGGGCTTTCAATAACATGTCTCCTGAATGCTTGTTGGTTCAGTCCTGGAATACCCCAGGAGGTACAAACTCTGTCTGCCCTGCAGGAGTATGAACAGTAAAACCTTTAACATATGGATACTTGCACCCAGTGGTAGCCAACATCTCTCATTCCCTTGTATCCCTGCAGTTTCTGGTGTCCTCAGATTTTCCAGGAGTATTTCAAAGTACATCATCTTTATTGTAACTGCAACTACTGTTTAGTGCAGAGTAGCTGCACTAATATCATTAGTATTAATACCTTAAACTAATACCATTTCCATCACAGAGATCCTTACAGTTTAGATATGCTTCCAAGAGATGTACCACCAATGCTGCATGACTTACCTGAGAGAGACAAGGAGAACATCATTGACAAGTAAGTTTTTCCTCTCTTCTGTTCATGGTGTGATTGACTGTGTCTTAACCATTTGTATGGTTGTGTCTAAACCCATCCAGAGAGATCCTCAAAGGCAAAAGCACAAAGTCCCTCTTGCATAAAACATACTTTTGGTTTTGTTGGCTAAAAAATACTTATAAAAGTATAAAAGCCAATTGGTTGTCATCTTACTAATTTTTAGTGAAACAGATGAAGCTGAGTTCACAATGATTCCTACTCCAGAGATGATAAGAGCTGAATTTCCACAGATTGAGCAGGCACTCTCAGAAGAAGGCAAAGAGAAATCAGCAGTAAAAGGAAGGTAGGTATCATTTAAAATTAGGAGAGAGGAATGGGAAGGAATTTGAAGTCAAGCATCCCCTTCAGAGTGGCATAGAAAGTCATACTGGAATGCTCTAGGGACTCCATCACAAGTGGGATGCAGATCTGGTACTTTGAGCAAATTTGCACTGCAAAATCTCCGGATTTTACTTCAGAAAACAGCTGTGAATGATACATTGGCCTGGATGTCTCTGACTTTGGTTATATCGGTTTGAGCTAACACTTGAGGCAGTTTTCTTGCCTTCTCAGAGATATTCAACATCCTTGGACCTGTGACTTTTACTTTTCAGTGGCCCTTATGGTTAGATGTTTATTAACGTTGGCAGAGGAACGAGCTCTTAGAATTTCCCCCTGGCATGGTGCTTTTTTCTCAGGCTTTTCCTAGGAGTAGATCATATTTGCTCTGCTGTCCAAGCTTCACACTGCACCCACACACATTGCAGCAGGCAGTTTTAGATGATTTCATAAAAAAATGAAAATACTTACTATATTATAACAACTCTGAGTATTGATATTTACTTTCAATATTTTACTTTGAAAGCTTCTCTAAAGAGGGAAACAAAAATTTCTTAGGAAACAATGAAGTCCCAATCCTTTTTGTTGTCAGTGGAAGGTTCTTTGTTGTTATGGATGGTTTTATACTAGATGACACTAGTTTCAGCATTTTATCCTCAAGGCAAATCAGTTTTTCATGTGGCTGCTCTTGTTCTGCAATTACAGCATATGTTCCTTCATGGATAAAATGCGAAACTCAGAGTCAGATGGTTAACTTTCCTAACTGGCCAAGCCAAGAGTGACTGTTCTTTCCACAGTTTCACTACTGTGAAATTACTCCAGATCTCCATAAGTAATAGAATACTCTCTGTGTTCATTATAAAAAAAAAGAAATTCTGTGTGACTGTTTCTTTCTTTGGATTTTGTCAATAATCCTGATAGTTTCCCTTGTTATTATAATTACAAATGATGTTTTAAATTTCTTGCAGAGACCTGAGCAACAGACCAGATGGACATTTTCAACACCAAAATAATGAGCTTGGAGAGAAGATTCAGAAACATATAGAGACAATGAAGCAGAAAGCACTTTATAAAGCCCTTATTCTGGGATAAGAGTAATTGTACAAAGTTCATGGCTGGTCACTGTGTCCTGTTCATGCATGAGGCTTTCTATGTCCCAGCTATATTCACTTTTGTTCAGTGAGATCTGCAACTTCTTATGCAAAGAGAAGAGAACCACCAGTATTGCCACCACTGTCAAGGCCTCTCACTGTGCCCCTTATCCCAAACACAGTAATTATTCCAGTGAGAAACCTCAGCCTTGTACCTGCTCATTTTGTTCTGGTGTGAAGGATCAAAAAACCTCAGCACTACCATGTAAATAGTTTACTAATTAATGTACAGCCCACTGTTTCCAAATAAAATGTTAAAAGACCTCATGACCAAATTCTTCTGATTTTGGGGTTTTTTTTTTTCAGTTATCTCTTGTCCTTGAATTTTTGCCGATAAATTGCTAAATCTCAGAATTGACCGTGAACTGTACACTTGAGACTTTTAGTGGAAGGGAAGACTTGAACACCATTACTGTCTACAGAGACAACATCCAAACAAGCCTCATTAGCTGTTCAGGGTTAGTTCAATGCACAGCTCTTGCCAAAAGGGTGCACAGATTGAGTGAATGAAGTGCACACCCTGGTGAGAAACCTGTTATGCTTGGGGTGTATTCCCTAGGAAAGGAGATACCTCATCATATCACCTTGCAGCTGAGATGTCTCCTGCTTTCTTGCAAGCTGGACATCAGATGAGATGGGTTTATTCATAGTGAATTGATTGCTCACTTTAAAGAGTGGTCCAGGCTATTTGTGCTGAAAAGCACATATCTTCTATACTAAAAGGCATGGAAATTGCAGCAATACACACTACATTCCTAGGAGCCATATTTCTTTCCAGGCATACATAAAACCCCTAAGAAAATGAGTTTATTTCAGAGAGTGATTGGTGTAGACAAGCTGTAAAAAGCCAGGGGAGATAAAAAATGGGAAAGTAGGGTGGAAAAGCTGCAGAATAGCCTGTATTATACTAGCTCCATACTATCTCTACTTGCTTCAAAGAAATAAAAAGCTGTTAAGTTTCTGCTAACTGTCTAGTTGGCAAGGGATTGTTCAGAATGCAGGTCTGGATATCTGCAGATTACTCTGACTACAAACAACTGCTTGAATATGTACACATTCCTTTTTTCCTTCTGCAAGTTCTGAGGAAAGCAGTTGACCTTTGTAGAGATGAGCTAAGAGCTGAGCATGTTTCTTAACATGACCCTGACAAAAACATTCTCACAGTTGACCGTGAAAGCATTTGCAGTTCGTAATTCACAGTTTAGGTAGATCAAGCATAGGTCATTCTTGGGAACTGTTGTCTATCAGCTAAATGTCTAGTCTAGTCAAGATGGAATAAGTGTTGGTGATTTACCAAAGCTGATCTCTTTTTCTTACAGCAGTATCATCTTTCCTCCCTTCTCCAGAACAGTTTCCTGGTCATCCCAATGGAAATTAATCATGCTTTTCCATTCTCCAGTGGTAGGCACCATCCTTCAAAGAAATGAACGATCTTTCTGTTGAAGTGATCCTCCTTGCTGATTTTTTAAGGCTTTTATGGGCCAGGTTTCAGTGTGCAGAGAAGGTAAGAAAAAACTAACACCTTGCACTAAAATGTTCCTAAAATTCAGAGGGACTGTTGGTAGTGCACAGACCTCTGTGCATAATGTCCCTCCAGGATATCTCACAATAAAAGTCTGTTCTTCTTAAGATGATAAGATACCAGAGGCATAATAAGATGCATCTAAGACCATGAGATTTGGCTAAATAATTGGAAGTCTTAGGTTTTCATGAGACCTCTTAAGTGTTCTCCTGTTTGACTACTGAACACTTTCAGAAATGGGACACAAACCATAAGAATTACAACCTGCAGTGGGTGGGTTTTCACACTTCTACACCTGCCCAGTGTTTGATGAAAAAAGACTGAGTATTACAGAAAATAAATCTGAAGAAGAATGAGTGATGTAATGGAAAATGTGCCTCTGGAAACATTACCCAGTGGACTGGAATATTTGTGTAGTTATTTTTATCTGGATTATAATTTATAATGTGCTGAACCAGGGCGTAAATTTTGGAGGGCATTGTTATGTATAAAATACATCCATAGAGTTTTCTCTAACACTGCTAATACTTGTTAACAAACACTCAGATCTTTATGGGGCCTTTTTTAAGGATCAGCTATCAGGATTCAATAGCAATTGTGTGAAATGTCAACATTCAACATCAGTGCTATTTAAAAGAGCATTAGCACAAACTTCAGCCTTCAGGCTATGTTTTCATAAACCGTGGAAAACAGCTTACTATGACATCTTTTAAAGCACTTTCTTATGCCTCTACTAAAGATGCAAATTATTTTCTTTCGAATGTGCAGATTGAATTCACATACAGTTTGCAAAATAAGACCAATTAATATATATATGTAGCCAAATTTCCATACATTCAATGTTAACTTGTGGGTTGCCTTATCTGGGGAATCAAGGCTGCATTCTTACTGATGGAAGTGGGAAAGTAGGAATGTGTAAATGCAGAATGTGGCAAGTTTATTTCCATTCACTGCAAGTAAAATTGCTGCTGGTTCCCTTGTTTGGAAAGGATTAATTGGCTAAATGACAATGCCACTGTTTTACCAATTAAGATATATTCATCTTACCCGAAAAAGCTTGTCTTATTAGCAAGGTTAATAAACACTGTCCTATTAGCACTGTCCTATTAGCAAGGTTAATGAACAGACTCACTCCTTAGCTTTTCTCCCTCTCTCTCATAAATGAGCATTAACCTCCAAATCAAATAAAAGGTGCATTGTAAAAATTAAGAAAATGTTAATGTGGAAATGATCCACAAGCTTAAGTGCTCTGTAACTGGGTTATTAATCTCACTTACTGTTTCATGATGAGAGAAACCCCATCAAGGTCTTTAAAATGTAAATTGATTATGTTTTATAAGAAGACTGGGAGAAACACACACAGCAGTGTGTCTGATGTAAAGAAATGGGTGAAACAATAATTTCAGCTCCTAAGAATAGTTTCATGAACTCCAGACTAAAGAAACCTCATTACCTTTGGATTGGTAATGCAAGATTCAGTTATTCCAAGCCCCAGTTGAAGGGGGTTTTGTGCTCTGGGCCTTTATTTCATCTTTCTCCTGTACAGGTTTTCTTCTGTCTGCTCACATTGCATCCTTTGCCCTATGGAAACACCATGAATGCTTCTCTCCAGCTGTTTAACCACTTAAACAGAGGATTTTAGCTCATGCTGAGACCTCTCCTGCTCTTTCAGTTTAGTTGGAAATACCAGCAGGTTTGGGATTTATCAGGTGATATATATGCAAATAGTGTGATTTCCTTAGAAAGCTGGATAAAGGCAGAGAATAAGGACTTCTCTGT
The DNA here is from genome assembly GCF_000695815.1 of Acanthisitta chloris. Taxonomy (NCBI): domain Eukaryota; kingdom Metazoa; phylum Chordata; class Aves; order Passeriformes; family Acanthisittidae; genus Acanthisitta; species Acanthisitta chloris. The sequence goes on from NW_008655722.1 coordinate 25,546, forward strand.
GCACTAGTGTAGGTAAATCTCTTTGTAAAGGTAGTTGTGAAGTGCTGCTCTGCAATCTCTAAGTGCATAATTCCTATGATTCCAGTAGAGACACCCAACAGCTGAAGTGCTGAGAGCTTCTATGACCTCTGAAAACCACAGCTGTCACTGATATACCTAGGCTAGATATTATTTTAGGGCAGACATGATTTATAAATTGTTTCCTCCTCTGTTTTCTGCTTCTCCTGCTGTCTCTCTGTGCACTGAATACCAGAACTGTTTGCTTGGAATAAGTCCTCTTCTTCAAGCAGTTGTACATTGATAACACAGCCTCCTCAAAATACTTGGGGGTTTATTGTGGGGTTTTGTTTTCCTTTTTTCCTGAAATGTAAAAAGCCTTCAGAGAGGAATTGTAAGCAGTGAGCAGTGTCTACAGGTCTCGTGGCACAGAATCAGCTCTTCCAGCCTGAGCAACCTCTTTGTCCTCCTCCAGCTCTGTCTGCTGCCAAAGGTTGGTCAGTGGTAGCTGCTTTGGTACAGGGCCTGGAGAGCCATCAGGAGTACAGTGCTACTGTCACAGTTCTTCTCTGGGCCTTGTGCTTTGGGGTATTGTCATTAGCAGAGTCTCGGCACGTGCTCAGAAAACACCTCCTGTCATTCCCAGGAATGCAGTGCCACTCACACTGCTCCCACAGACTGAAGGAATTGGTCAAAGCCGTCTAGGGATTCTGCATTTTTATGGACCTAGCAAGTAACATGTCATTTCTACAAACCTGGAGTTTGTCAGAAGTGTCCCATAAATACTGCTGTACTGAGCCATCCTTCCTTTGGCTGTGTCCCTCTGCGTCCTCCAAGAAAGCTGAATTCATCAAAACCAAAGTCAGTGCAATATCATGGCAATAACTTCAACCACAAAGAGAAAGATCCAGCAATCAGAGGATATGGCCAAAAAAAGCCAACACATCTGACAGGGCTATCTCGTGCCACTTAACACCTGCAGAAGGTAATTGGTCGTGAGGCAACTCCCAGATTATGTCTGTATAACCACAGCAGGGACTTGAAAATTAAATCAAGCAGCTCCTGAAAAACTCCAGGTGATTTCAGAACACCTGCAGGAAGTATTTTTCCAAAGCACTGGTACATCAGAAAACATCTTCTGATGAGCTGCTCACTTGTGCCAGGCACCGTTTAGTTCCAGCACATTCATGACTTACCATCCAAAGGTTAAACTGTGCTTAAGTGAATGAGGGCTCTCCAAGATGAGGAGCAATAGCATGTCCTTCTGCCTTTCAAGAAATAAACTTTCCAGTCCAGGACCCAACTCTATTGTTAGCTGAGCACATTTTTAAATTGTAACAGTTTTTTCCTGATGTTTCTAACTGCTTCAGTCAGTTTCTATGAGTTTTTAATTGCACAAGAGACTGAGTTAACAGTGCATTATTTTTAATCAGTTCATTTTTTTCTGGCTTCAGAGTTCTGAACCAAATTATCACCATCACCAACTAATTACTGGTTTATAATAATTTCACAGTGTGGAGTCTCCAGTAATCCAATATGCATTGCCTACGAAACAACAATGTGCTGTGTCACCTCAGGGATATTGGCTCTGTGTTCCTGGCTGAGTTTCAGAGCACCAGATGAAGAAACCAAGGCTTATTTCCCTTGAGTTTGGATTTGCATGATTAGTTCTCTGTATGTTACCCTGAAAATGGACATCAAGTATCAAGAGAGAATTGCTTTCAAACAATTCTCTTTTTGCTTCCCTGCCTCTGAAGCACCTTTCCCTGCAGGCAGCATCACATTTCAACCTACTTGCTACTGCTGGTGACACAGTAGGCACAGATGTCCCTGTGCAGGTACTGTCAGCAATCACACACAGTCATTTTGTATATTGGCATAGGAAAGCTCAGGATGCTGCAAAGTGCTGCTGAACTATGTCCACCACCAGAGTTAGTAGCCAAAAAGCTTCTGATTCCTCATGTAGGATACAGAACAGAGAATCTCAAATTTCTGAAGTTCAGTTCTTCCTGCTAATAACTCCTCCATGTCGTTGTGAGGAGTATTTCCATCCCCTGCTGGAACACAGCATAATTTGCAGTAGCTGTTTATTAACATTGTAGAACAGCTGAAAGGGAACAAAGCAGCTGTGCTTGCTATGACAGTAGTACCCACCTCGGTCACTCATTTATGCCTTCTGCAAGCACCTCTCCAGCTGCTTGTATGCACCCTCCCTCAGTAGGTCCTTCATACAGCCTTCCTCAGTGGGTCCTTCCTCCTGAAAAGCACTGAAGATCCTGCTGATGACTTGTCTTTCAAACCTGCCTTCCAGAGACACAGTGCTGGGGTCCTGGTCCAGCAAGGTTTTCCTATCTGCAGCTTTCCCTTTTAATCTGCACCACTGGAAATGCAGTTTTATGGAACTAGGGGAATTTCAGTGCTGTTCCCTCATTCCAACATTTTACTATCAGTCAAACTAGTATAGTCAGATCCTTGCCTTGCTAAAAGCAGGGGATATAGAAGCTGTGAGCTTCTATTCATGGTACTGATGTAAGCATTCACACACTTGCTGGGAGGAGTGACTCAAGCTAAACTGGAGAGTTCCAATCCTGGTGGTAAAAAAGAGACAGGCTTCAGTGCAGGCTGGTCACTGACATCAGTGTCCAGCATCCAAGGAGGCTCATGGTGCTCACATTTAAATCACTCTTGATTAAAACTAGTGTGGACAGCTTTTTTTTTAGGTGCTGCAGTCAGAGCTCCCACCTTAGCAGAGATATGCTTGAAGTCTCCTCCATTTTAGAGTGTGACTCCTTCAGAACTAAAAGCCACCACTGAATAAAAATAACATACATAATGAGTGATCCTGATTACTGGATGAACAGCAGGAAAAAAAGAGGGGAGATCTGAAAGAGCCCCCCTGGGTATCAGCATGAAGCTTCAGCTGATGCAAACTGGTCCAGCCCTCTCTTGAGAACATAAAGATCTTTGATGTGTTGTTTGTAGTTCTCATTTAGAAAGTGAGGCAGGAAGAGATACATATGATTTCAGCATTAGGAATGAGTGTCAAAAGGCAAAACTTCTGGCCAGATCTTAGCCAGTGTGCTCAGTAATGCTAAATACAGACGTTTGAGGCTCAAGACAGATCTCCAGAATGTCTGAATTATTTTTAACCAATTTGCATTTCTTTCTCTTTTTCTTCTGGTTTCTGAGTTGCAGGTTATGCTCCAAGTACATTTTAAAGCTTTTTCTGAAATTATGAAATCTAGAACCTTAATTTAAAATACATTAAATTAAAAGATATATTTCTCAATCATCTGCAAACCTATTATTTGTAATAGCACCAGACACTGTGACTGCTCCTGCTGGTGTCCTAAAACTGGTATTTCTTCTGTAGTACCAATAAAGATGAACTCACTTCACCTGAAGATTCGTTTAGGATCAGATCCTGGTTTTATGGGAATAGTTCAGCATCTGAAAATTCACCATGCTTAGATATATATGATTCTTTCTGCCTGGCAGTGTTGAGATTTCTGGCTGTCATCCTTGGTGCTTTCTGGTCCAAAGAAGGTGCAGTAAGGGAGTATCAGGCCTCAGGAAAACCTCAGCAGAATCCCTCTGTAAGAATTAAACTTCAAACAGCAGGATCTGCATTAACATTAAAACTACTTTCCTGCCATTTCCTTTGGAGACTCAAATACTGTGTTGGTCAGAAGTTCCTGGTCACATCTTGGTAATTGTGCCTATTTCTGTTGGATTCATTATCCTGATGCATTATTTAGAAGACTGTTTATACCCATAGACAGATAAAATGAAAGTTAACTTTGCAAAAGCAACATATTGAAGTTTCTTCAGAAGTTCTGAGTTCTGGCTCTGATCTGCCTAGGCTGAAAACAGCAGGCATTGTGTCACTGGCATCAATGCCCTTAGTATTAGCCCTGTCAGGCTTGGATGTTTCTTGGTACATTACACATTTGCCATTAACATAATCCGATATTTAAGGTGATAGATTGGAACTTGGTGCTTGAGAGACCAGTTCATCCTGCTGGGCTGGGATTACAGAGGAGGAACCTGCTTTCCTTTGTCCTGCCTTTACTTTGTTCTGCTGTTAAATGCTGGTAAATGTTCTCTGTTAAATCTTGTGTGTTTATAATGGCATCATGTGCTGCTGCGAATCACTGAGGGAGCAGATGGCAAAGAATTCAAGCACCTCTCTCCCTCTGATGCCCCTGGCAGTGAAGCGTCCAAATATCTTCAAAGATTTGAGCCTAAGAGCTGTGCCAGAATGCAAACAAAGGAATCTTTAATCTCAGACACTGCAGCAGTTTGCTGATTGTGGGCAGTGCTCTCTGCAGTCTCTCAGACCCCACAGGTTGGTTGTGCTTATTGCTCTGGAGTGTGTTAGACTCCCAAAGGGACACAGCAACATTACTAATTTATAGTAATCACTCTAAAAATAACAAAAAAGCTGTGGAACATTATCAGGCAGGAGACAGTGGAAAAACACAACTATCCTATCTGCTCTTCCAACCCCACAAATATACCAGATCACAGTGAAAATCTCCTTTTTAATGAAACATGGTGACAGAACTTTGTGAGTACCCTGAAAGATGTCAAAATTTCCCACTCTGTGTACTGCTGACAACTCACACAGGAGAAGTGAAGCTATTCTTGTACTTTCAGGAAAGAAGAAATGAATTATTGCTGTGATTATGGTTATTATTTGAGTGGCAGTTGCAGGAGTTGGAGGTTGAGGTACAATTGAATGTCACTGCTGAGGTGGAGTTTACAAGGGTCTTTTCATCAAACCAGAACAATAATGTTCATAAAGAAAACTGATGTGGGGCATCTGTGATGGAAAGGGGTGCTGTGCTTGATCACTGGATTTTTTGGCTTTATGCAAAAGTTACTGGATGAGACTGAACACATTGGCCATGCAAGAGGTTGTGACAGTCTCTTATCCTTAAGACAAGGGAATATATACTAGTCTGTCTCTGTTAAAGTATGCAAATGTGAGAAGTGATGTTTGCAATCTGATTTCAGCCCCCTGAAAGTAAAGAAATCCAGACACAATGACACAGACACAAAAATAACTATTTACATGAACTGCTATTTGTATAACCTGCAGGCAGAACTCAGGTCAGTTTAAATTCACTTATACACAGCTTCAAGGTCTTGCATAAGTCCACACTCTTGTTTGGTTTTGTAATTTCTACATTTGTTTACCTCTTATCTTGTTCCCTTTGAGTACTTGCTGCATTTGCTATGTGTAACAGAAACAGTGTCCATAAATACCTGGCAGAAGTCTAACAACACAAAGCTTTCCCCTGACAGCAATGGAATAATAACTCCTTGGCATGGAACACTCTTGGAAGGCCTATTTACAGATAATACACCTGAGGTGAATTCTTACGCTGCCAACAGTGGGACAATCCTGGACTTCCATAGAGAAGACCCTAATAATGTTTTAATATTATCACTCAATATAATATTGGAGTTACTGGTCCTTTGGCTTCAACCATGGTAGTCAGATCTCAGAAAGCTTCTGGGACTGTTCTTCAGCTAGAAAGATTCCTGGTTCTTTGTAACACTTGCACCACTGAACGCTTTAAGGAGTGCTGCCTTTTACAAATACTCCCCAGAAGAATCTTTTTCAAATATATTATTTCTGTGACATGTAGCATGACAGTTTTGCATTTTCTTATATTATACTAGACACTGCTAGGGAGATATTTTGCTTCTTATAAAAGTCTTTCTCTCTTTTATCTCTGCGTAAAGATATGATTATACTTCTGGCTTTCTTCAGCGGGAAAGGCCTGACTGTTTCTCAGATTCATGAGCTCAAGACAACATTATTTCCAACTGTTTATCTGGAGATTTAACTGTTTGTTTGAGGAATTCTTAGTCTTGTCTTTGATGAAATTAGCAGCAGCAGCAGCTCAACTCTAAAGGCATCAGTAATCATTACTAATGAACATGCCCATATCATCACCTTATTCACATCTCCAGATAAGACTTTAATTCACATTGCAGAAAACAGGTACTAATTTATGCAAAACCTGCAGCTGCAGACTTGAACAGATGTCTCACTGGCTGTTAGCAACCTCAGATTGGAGTTACTCTGGTGTAAATCCTGATTCTGATTAAAAAAGGCTCTAGATATTTTGTGTGACCAACATTAAATGCCACGAGTCCATGCCATGGACTTCATGTGGTTGTAAGGTCTCCAGCCAGGCCCTCAGAATTTCTAGTCAATTTTAGAATTTGGCTTGATTGATTTCATTAAAAGGCAGCAATTATATCAGAAAACTACTGGATAAAAAGCTTACTGTCTCTGAGCTAAGTTTCTAATGCATTTTGAAATCTTTTGACTTAATGTATTTTAGTTTGTCTGCAGCTACTTGAGTAATGTAAGAGGGAACAGCTTGTTTCCTTTGGAATGGAGATACTATTTGTGAAATAGCCTCTCCAGGAGTGAGTCACTGATGAAAGGAGGAAGTTCATTTAATATGCTCCCATGAAAACTGCAAAAATAAAACCGAGTTTTCAGTTTGTCTGAAAAAAAACTTGAGGGTTGATAAAGTCAGGCAGCATTAAATACGGAATCTTCAACTGCCACGTGAAATAAGCTTTTGTTATGATTTTGATGGCACTTAAAGTCAAAAATTATATCTAGATTGTCAAAGGTTTAGCATCTCAAACTGCTCAGCCAAACTTAGTCCTTTCTAGAAACAAGTACCATATGAAGTACTTGGTCCAGTCACATGTAATTAACCCTGAGGTAGAGCCATCCCCATGGCAGGAGGGGACCTGGCAGTAAAGAATGCACAGATTGCAAGTCCAAGGAGTGGGACATCAGGTGCCCACCCAGAACAGTTCTTTCCTGAGCATGCCCAGGGTCTGTTCTGGCTGTGAATCTGAGGTGGAGCCAGATACCACTTCTGCTCGTGCACATCCAATGTGCCTCTGGACTGCATTCACAGAGAAAGACCTCCTGTGAGGCACTTTTCACCCCAGTGAAGCTGAGAAATCTGGAAAAGAACTACTCACAGACTTGTATCTCTGAGTAGGAGATATTTGTTTATTCAGAGCTGGGCACAAGGGGGATCACTCCACCAAACCTGTGCAACCAGGGGTAAAAACTTCATGGTTTGTAGACACTAAATGCTCATATATACTCATTATTTCTAGGCATGGATGTATATCATTATAATTACCTTTTGTAAATCATTAGCATATTCTGCTCCTTTGTCTCCTCCCACTTGGCACTAGTCCAACAGCTTCTGGTGGTCATCCTGGGGTCTTCAGGAGGAAGGCTGGTAGTCTTCATCAGGTTGAACTTTTTACCTTTGGGTGCTCTATAGTCCTGTTTTCCAGTTGCTAGTCCTCAGAACTGGTAGCTTCCAGTTTATCTTCCTCTTATCTTGTTATCCACCTGGTTTGTTATCCTTTTATCTTCTGTTTCTCCTTGAATTTTACCATTTACGTCCAGTAGCAGCTTAAGCAATCCTACAAGTATGCTAACTTAGGTCTACAGATATGCTAGCATAAGCTCTTCTAAAGAACATCCTGATAAAATGCTTTCACTGTAAAATGTTTTGCCCTGAAAGGTTTTGCTAGTTTACTTTCTTTGTACCACCAGTGACTCAGAGCATAAGTCCTGCTTGGCCATCTCTGCAGCTGTGAGAACACATGAAACCTATGGCCCAAGTTCAGCCCTGGAACTCACCTCCACTGATTGCAGTTGTTGTTGTCTGATCAGCACCTTTGGGATCAGCCCTGTTCAGATTTGCTGACTTCCACTAATAATTGTCATGATAGGTTTATTTTAATTGTAGTCAATGTCAGAGGCTTCATCTAGGACCATTACTAGACATGAGCTCTTACTGGAGCCTTTATTTTATAGACTATACATCTGCAGTCATGAAACCATTCAGAAAAAAAGATCATCTCTTAATTCTTAACTGTTGAGTCCTGATTAACTCATGACAGCTTTCATTCAGCAGAATATAACTTGGTTATCTTCCTTCTAGGCCTTTTCAGCACATTCTGCCACATTCAGGCCTGTCCTCCAGTGAACACATTTTCTGCAGTTTGGTATGACTTCAGTTTTCTATAAGAAAAAGCATTATTAAAAAAAAACCAAACCAAAAATCACACAGTGCTACTGGAATAGATTAACAGTTGTCAAGGAGATAATTAAGTCTAGTGGAGCTTTGCTCTGCTCCTCTGAACAAAAGATTTTGTGGTAACAAACACATTAGAAACAAATGCAGGAACTGGAAAGAAAATGTTTTTCAGCTATAAACTAATCTCCAGGAAGAAAAAAAAAGATGCAAAAGGACTTGGACAAAGGGAAGGATCAGGGCTACTATTGTGTTTCCAGTTTGAACTCAATCATGACTTTATTGGCTGTGGTGCTCAGAAGAGGAACATTCTTGCAATAAACAGAATCTTAGTCTTGTTCACACTCACTTTGTTGTGAATGGCACATCCTCTCTCACCAGGTTTTGTTGGAAAATGGGGCAGGACAGGCTTTTATTACTACTGTTAGCCTGCAGGCTGCATGGGGACTCTGCTCCTGCCACTGTTGAAAAAGCCTCCCCAGATGGCATTTGAGACAAATGGAATATTTTAGCCTTTTGCAGAAAAACTCACCTGAAAAAGAGCTATTGTTTTGGTGGGGTGGACTTTGTCCTTGCCTTACTCCCATCTTGCAGTCCCCCAGCACTGTGTAATGGAAAGCATGGGCTGTGATCCTATCCTGCAGGGAGATTAAGGAAAACTGATTGGAAGGTAGGGGAAAGAACATGGAACTATGATACCTCTCAAAGATATATCAAATCCTTCCATGAAAGATCACCAAACTCCCATAGAGAAACAAAAGAGGAACATGCCTGTTTACAATTATAGGAAAAATGCCTGTTTATAATAATATGATAACTTTATATTCTTCTAGCTGCAGAGAATTTATACTCCCTAGAACAGTAAAATAGAGGCTGGAAAGCTGAGTTTACACTAAGCTAGGGAGAACACTAGGAAAGCAGCCCTGTTTTTGTGATGTTCAGAAAGCAGCAGACATATGCTCTCTGCAATCTTTTTGGCAAGATCTCTCAGCTGAAGTGCTGAGTAACCAGAATGATATTTTCCATTTCTTTGAGAGCACTTCTGTTCACACCTCTACCACAAAAATGCTGTTCTTGGAAAAGTCAATCCCTCCCAGCCACACACACTCAGTGTCTTCTTTGTGCTATTCCTACAGCACCACATTAAACTGAAGGTTTAACAGATGACTCAGTTTCAAATCCAAAGGTAGAAATCACATCCAAAGTTTGACTCCAGTGATTTTGATTTGCATCCATCAAAAGGTTTTTTCCATAAATGTTTCATGTCCAAAACAAACAGCTAGAGTGGAACAGTGACCTCTAGCAAAACTTTCTGCTGCTGTCAGTAGTGAACTTGTTAAGGATATAGGAACTGACATGAATCTCTCTTCATCAGCTCTGTGTTTTCTGCTCTATGATATGTCATCTTCTTATCCACAGTGCCAGACCTATAGACTTGATTTTCTACTCTTTGTCTTTACCAATGATGTCTTTCCTGTTTCAACTTCCTTCCCTGCTGATTAGGAACTACAGACACTTGTGCCTTCTCTCTGCAAGGGGATAATTTCATCTCTAATTGACAAATACTTCCTCAGAAGAAAAATGTTCTGTTCCTTAAATTTCCTGTGTTTAAATTTGACCTGATAAAGGATGGTTATAAATGAAGTTAGTAAGCCTGAAGTTTTAGAAACTGAGTGGCGGAGGTTAGCTGATTTTTCTAGGCAAATGTTATTTCTAGTGCAAGTACATGGTGAAAACAGAAGGACTGATGTTCAGGCTCCAAGTGCTTGCACAGAAATGCTCCTTCATAAACATCTGTTTGTGAGCATTTACTGTTTATCCCAAGAATGAAAAGTTATTACCATTTGAGATGAAACTCATTGTGCTGGTTTGGGCTGAAGTGGAGTGAACTTTCTTCACAGAGGCTAGCATGGGGCTATGTTTAGGATGTGTGCAGGGCACAGAGTTGATAATGCA
>NW_008655723.1:0-355 GCF_000695815.1 Acanthisitta chloris
GACACTGGGATGTGCCCCCACCTTGGCACTCCTGATCGGGGTCTCCCCAGTGGTGTTCCTGGCACTGGGAGCAGACACGGCCCCCGAAGCCAGGACGGCACTGGCACTGCCCTGTCACCTGCAGCGATATTGCTGTGCTCACTGGGTGGCTCGTGGGCCCTGGGAGGGCAGTGGAGCCATGCCAGGGTGCTGGGGGGCTCACCGCATCGCAGGCAGGGACCACAGGGCTGACAGCCCTCTGGCCCCCCCAGGCTCCAGAAGTGGGGTGCGCAGTGATCGCAGCTCTTGCCCACGACGTTGGGCCGGCAGGCACAAGCTCCCGTGCCATGGTCACAGATGCAGGTGCCGTTCATGC
>NW_008655723.1:415-741 GCF_000695815.1 Acanthisitta chloris
GCCACGTGGGGCTCAGCCCATACACCCCACCCAGGCAGTGCACTCCTGGCCCCAGCATCCCAAATCTGCCTGGCCCCAAACCCATGCACAGCCCCCACAGCCCTGCTCCCAACACCCCTCCCAACCCTGATCCCTGTCACCTGCCCAGCCCCAACTCAGGCACAGCCCCAAAGCTCACCTGGCCCTGATCCCCCAGCCCCAACCCATCCAATGCCCCCAAAGTCTTCTCAGCCTAACCCCCTGCACCACCCGAATCACCCCACACTCAACCACAGCTCCACACTTCACCCCCACCACGAGCCCTTGCATCATCCTAACTCCCCCAT
>NW_008655723.1:780-3643 GCF_000695815.1 Acanthisitta chloris
GGCAGCTGCGCTGCAGGGCATTGCCGTAGTATCCAGGCTGGCACTGGGCGCAGTGGGGCCCAGCAGTGTGGTACAGGCAGCGCAGGCACTGCCCTGTGTGGGGGTCACAGCCCCCTGGGTCACTGGCATCGATGTTGTTGTTGCACTGGCAGGGCCGGCACACGCCTCCCTCCATCTCTGGAGCCCCGAAATAGCCAGGGGAGCAGCGGTCACAGCGGGGCCCTGCAGAGAGAGGAGACTGTGGGTGTTGGCCTCACAGCCCTGGTGCTAGGTGGTCCCCACTGCACAGTGCCTGCTCTGCTCCTCACCCATGTATCCAGGTGCACAGAGGCAGATGATGTGGTGGGTTTCCTCATCGGCGTGACAGGCGCTCCCGTGGTAGTGCCGTGTGCCAGGGTAGCCAGGACAGGGGCAGGGCCGGCACTGCTGCCCTGAGCCTAGCACAGGGTTCCCGTAGTAACCATCCTGGCACCTGCAAGGACAAGGGGTGATTGCCCCATGGGTGCATCCCATCCATCTTATACCATCCCACCATCCTATCTCATCCTATCCCATCCCATTGTATCTATCCCATCCCACACCATGCCATGCCATGCCATGCTGTCCCCTCCCCTCCCCTCGGACCCATCTCACCTCTCGCAGTGCCGTCCATCCGTGTGGTCACGGCAGTGCAGGCAGCTGCCTGTCCGGGGGGTGCACTCCTCAGCGTGCCCATTGCACTGGCAGGGCCGGCAGGCAGGGAACCCCCAGTGGCCAGGCTGGCACTGATCACACTGCCGGCCCACGGTGCCAGGTCGGCACCGGCACTGCCCGCTCACCACATCGCACAGCTGTGACACCGAGCCCTCCGGGGAGCAATCACAGGCTGCGGAGCAGAATGACTCAGGTCAGGCACACAGATGCAGGGAAGCAGGGACAGACAGACAGACAGACAGACAGGTGGGGGACCAGCATCCAGGGCATGTCCACCCCAGAGGATGTGTCAGAGAGGCTCATGTGGACACATGGGTCCATAAGAGGATGGGCAGGTGGAGCAATGAGTGAGTGCAAGGCAGGACAGTGCCCACAAGGGGGATGGATGGATGGGTGGATGGATACTGGGACCCAACCTGTGGGCTGCAGGACAGCAAGACTGAGACAGACACATGCACAGACAGATGGACAGACAGACAAGTGAACAGGCAGGTGGGCAGCAAACAGGGCACTGATGGCTGGACAGAGAGACAGACAGGAGGGACAGGGATCCCTGGCACATGCAGATCTCACTACTCACAGCTGCATCCCAGGGGTCCAAAGCCGTAGCTGCCTGGGGCGCAGCGGTCGCAGCGTCGGCCAATGACGTGGGGCTTGCACTCACACTGCCCACCCTGCACCTGGCACTCGCTGCTGCGGGAGCCCTGTGGGTCACACTGGCAGGCTGTGGGAGCAAGACCAGCATGGGGCCAGCACTGCCTTGCCCGCACCAGCCCACTCCTGCCCACTCCTGCTCATTGCCTGACACCACTTCCCTGCCCAATCCCACCATGGGCATGGTCACATCCCTACCCACTGCCCTGTGGGTCCCCAGTCCCATCCCCACAGGGTCCTCACTCACACAGTGCCCCGCCGTGCATCAGGGCTGAGACACTGCAGACCAGGCGGGCACAGTCCTGAGCCAGGGAGTGTGGGGGGGCCATGCGAAACGCCTCCAGACACCGGTACCGCTCCAGCTCCTCCTGACGAGCTGCTGCCTCCGCCCCATGGAAGCCTGGCAACTCTGACACCCGTGGCAGGAGCACCAACTGTGCCGAGCAGTGGGAAGGGGAGAGGAGAGGGGTTGGGGGAACCAGCCAGCCCCCACCATGGGACCTGGCACCTGCCACCAGGCTGGATCCATCTGCCCCAGGACAGCCCCAATGCTGCTGGGGGCTCAACCACCTCAGCTTCATCAGCAGTCCCGACCCCAGTGATATGCCCATACAATTTGCCATCTCCAGAGGCTTCCTTAGCCCCTTCCCCGCTGACATCCCTATGCCAATCCTGACTCCATCAAAGTCCCCAGTCTCACTGATGTCTCTTTCCACATCAACATCCCCATCCCCTTCCCCATTCCCATCCCATCCCCATCATCATCTCCATGCCCATCCTGTACCACACCACCCCATGTACATCCACAGAGAGGGATGTCAGCCCACTCAGCCTGTGGTCCCCTGTCCCTGCCCATCACCCTATCCCTGCCAAGCCCCATGCATGGGGCACAGTGGGACCCCCTCACCGAATCAATGAGGATGAAGGCACCGGGGTGGCGCTGGGTGACACCAGCCTGCTGAAGCCGCATGGTCACTTCATAAGGGGTGCTGGGCTCGAAGCAGAAGGGCCGGGACAGCAGCACGTACCTGTACAGGGTACAGAGGCAGGTGTCAGGGCATGGGCACAGCAAGGCCATAGGGACAGCCAGGGGACAGCAGCAGCACCCAACCACCTTCCTTGTCCCTTGCCTGTGTGGTAGCACTGTCCCTGTTTCCATCCCATCTCCATCCCTCAGTTCTGGGGGTGTGGCAGGGCTGTCCCTGTGCTGTCCCAATCCCTGACCCCATCCCACTCCAGCCCATCCCATCCCACCTCTGGCTGTGGGGCAGGCTCTCGCGGTACATCTGCTCGGAGGGCAGCAGGTTGCCGCAGCGAGGGCTGGTGGGAAGCACCCGGGAGCTGACACTGACCACGGCCTCCCAGTCCTCAGCTGACTGCGGTGACAGGCAGGGCAGAGTTAAGGCTGTGCCATGACATGCTGTACATGCTGTGGCCGCAGATGTGGCCGTGCTTACCTCGGGCTCATAGCGCAGCAGCAGCTCATAGTCCATGGGGTAGGGCACGTTGTCCACGC